>NC_084793.1:110562070-110710418 GCF_963169125.1 Humulus lupulus
CGTGTTGGTCCAGTCACCATGTAACGGAGCTCAACTGACGGGGACAGATGGAATTACAGTTTTAGGATGTTTGGGTACTTTACCAACTAAAAAAAAAGATTGGGTCCATGGCGGTTATTTTCCCCAAACATTTGGGCTTTTGAAGCTTTTAAAAAAACATTAAAATTAGTTGTGTTTCTAATGTACTTTGACTTTTTAGCTCTAAAAGTCCTTCTTGGAAGAAGCTAGTTCCATCAGCTTTTCAAGGAAGAGCTTATTGAAATGTTAGAAGCTAAAGTAAAAGCCTAGTTAAATAGGCACATCATCTCTTGCACAAGATTCTACAAATTCATTCTTGTTGACGTGGTAACTTATAATTAAGAATAAAAATACAAGTTTAGGCTTGAATAAACCAAAAAAAAAAGAACATAATAAATCATACAACAATTTTTTCATTTTTCAATGGTTAAATTCCACCTAGGCCATGAGTCATTGTTATTTCTGAGTGTTTTTCTTAAAGACAATAATCTGGAATAATTTCTCCAGAGTTTTTGTACATCTAAAAACCCTCCATTTCCTTGCTCATTCCCTCCATATATTATAGTGGAAGATGAATAGGTTTGGGTAATACATAATTTTGGGTAACAACAAATAATTACAATATATCATTTTCATTGTTAATTTGTTGCAATTGATACATAAATTGTATCCTTTCCTTATTGAATAATATATCTTGAATCCTTAGGGATTTGCTTATGTGTCTTCTTTATCGCCAGTCATCCGCGACATGTAATTACACCATGATGACTTGAGTTGATTTATTGCATTAAGTGAGCTAACATCATAAGCAAATTTTGAACTATCGTGATACTACGCCTCGAACTTGGTCTGACTTTTGATGACATAGAAACTACAAACTTACCAAAATACTTTGTTCGTATTTGACCTTATCCGGAGAACCTTGATTACCCGTATTATGTTTTAAATATGTTCAATCAGATTATCCACTGTAATTTTGTACAATGATCTAAACATGCCAGCTCATATTTTTTAGGTACAACATTTGCTTCTCAAGCCTGTACTCATGCATGGGCGACTCACCCTACTTCTGACATAAGCAAAGTAGAGGTTTTTCCACTTCTTTTAGGAAAATGTGCCCACCTACCCTCTTGAGTACTTGGACACATGTCTAACCCTATATGAATCTATACAGTTCCCTAGTACTTTTGATAGGCATCTAATCACCTTTTGTCACAGTTTTGATGATTTAAGTTTAGTCATTCGATCTGAATTTTTTTTAATCAAACAAATCCCATTCATTCCGAGATCCATCCTATAAATACCAAAATTTACTCATAACCATCTTTCATCTTTAGCCATTTTTATAGAGATTTTTGATCAAATTTGAGAACTAGACCCCCTCATTCATCCAACCTATTCTCCAACCCAAAACCACACTTTCCATCACAATCATTGTTATAATTTCCTATAACTCAATTATCAACACCACAATCAAAATATTTCTACGTAAGAAATCTCTCCAACCCTCCTATGCATTCTGTTTATTTTTCCGAGATATCTCACTTTTTATTATTGACTTGAGTACACGAATAGGTCTATAATAAGCACTTTAGTAGTTTAGGTTATGGATTTTTGAGGGAGTTCTTGAAAGCTTATAGGTTTTGTAAACTAAGAAATTCTATGCATTAAAACCACCTTCAAATCAAGATTTTTTATGCAAGATATCCGAGACAAATCTTGTACTTCCCTAGGATCAAAGCGCGTGCCTAAGAGGTGTGCATGTAATAGGAACATCTAAGCACATATCTCTAAGATCTTCACTAGATGTCTCAGCCCAACCACGAGAATCTTGAAGAATATACCAATTTACGAGCTGAGCGATACCTCCCTTGAACTCCTAGATTGATGTCACCTTTAACTCGTAATTCACATCTAATCCGTGATCACGACCAACATTCCAAACAACAGCGTGATACCGACCTATGGGCTAAGCACCTCCAAGAGGAGATTCATGGCCAGTGTGACACACTAAATCGTGCAGCTCGCCCTGAACCTTTTTACTTATCTAAAATACCTATAAGGCATGCCTTTAGAACGCCATATAATGGTTACCATTACTTTTTACCCAAACAAACTTATTTATAATATTAAACCAGTCAACTTGGGTAAGCAAGCTCAAAACCCAATCAACACCGCTTCGAGTAGCCAGCCTGTAGAAAATACCCCAATTCCACCCTTTGGTCTTGTGGTGGAAAGAGAGGTAGAAACTACCACTAAAAATTAATAATACCAGCCAAGAACATTCAAACATAGATATATTAAATGCATACAAATAGATAAAAGATTACCTCATTAAGCCTATTAAGTGTCCTTGAATCTTTTTGTATAAATCAACAATCTTCCTATCCTTATTCTGAAAGTTCACACCTTAGCGTTCCAAGTCAATCCTCAAACACAGAAGGACATGTGTGGGCATAATAATTTATAATTCATTGAGAAGAGAGGGCTTATAGAATTTCTAGAATTTTAGGGTTAGAAAATTCGATTGTTTCTTTTCTTGAGAGAGAGTCTAACAGTCTAAACAACTTTTGGAAACTTCTACTTGAAAGTATCGCTTATTTCAATTTTATAAAGATAATTAACTAATTTAATTAGTCTTTCTTTTATTCAAAATAAAACTGACCTGTTACATCTATTTTAATTATTTAATTTTATATTATATTTAAAAAGAATAATCAAATATAATTAAACAAACAAATTATTTGAAATTCAAAATTCAAATCCTACGGATAGAAAATATCCCTGGGTGGCGTCACTCACTATACAATACAGTGAGTGGCATGAGCCACATTAGGGATTTCCCTAATTTCTCATTTGTTTGTTTAATTAATATTTAAGACAATATATTTATCCCAAAATAAATATCAATTAATTCATAATTAGCTTTATCTTAAAATATCAGTATTAAATAAATATCTTATAATAAGATAATTATTAATATCTCTCTATATTAATCCAAACATGATTAATATTTATTTTAATATATAGTTTTTTCTAAATAAAAATTATATAGTTAAATAATTAATTAATTCACAATTAATCAATTGCCCATAATTATTTCCTTGCCGTGGAAAATTAATTCCATTGCAATTGCGTCATTCTCTCTACAAATCTTCCTTATGACTTCCTTACCCTTGGCAGTGTAGGACAGATGTGACTTGGAGACCATGGACCTATAATATGAAGCTCCAATAAACCAGATTATTAATCAAACTCTTTAATCTAATAATGTTATATATTAATTCGATGATTACTCCACTATAAATATAGAATTGCACTCTAAGTATTTATACAATTGTATTTACAAAGTATTTTTTGTAGTTCATCGATAAAATCAATAAATGTAGTTTTGTCCTCCAACTATTGGTTCGTTAATTAGAGCTAGTCAAAATTACCATTTACCCTTCTAATTACCTCTTGTTGCTTAATTACAATTAATTCACTAGTGAATCATTAAGTTATAATCAAATTATTGATTTGAGCTCAATAACTGTTAAGTTCAAGAATTAACTTTTAAGAGAACCAATATTCGATCCATTAGGAAAGTGTGGATTCCATTACTGTAAATTATGTTCCCAACCATTCATGAAATTGAATATCCAAAACAAAAGTCATTAGCATTATTATATTATTAAACCTTAATGAGTGAATCAAAAAATCTAATAAGCACTAACAAGAGTTCATGAGTTCTCACGATTTAGACTGATCTACAAATGAACATCTATTATGATAAGAATAAAATCTTTTCGGTGAGCGATAAGTATATAAAGATAGTTAAATAATATCATTCCTGTCGTATATAACCTCCATTATATACAATAACTTTACCAAAATGTCTATCCACATTAGTAATCTGAATCTAGACTACTTGCATCACGTATGCTTTGTAAATCGTACTAGTAATAATTCATTAAAGACTCATTACTTTAATATGTTACTGATTATTTTATTCGTTGTATATGATCTTAATTCTCTCGTACTAATACAAGATCATATCCTCATAAATGAATATGGAATTTTCAATATATTCATATATATTATTTAAATAATAATATCATTCAAATATAATAAATTTTTTGTTTTATTTAAATTACTAAAATATTTTTACCTACTTTTAGGGCATAAATCCTAACACTACGAACATTCAATCCTTAGCAGCCTCTGAAATACTCAGCTGACGAAGATCTTTTAAGAAATATCTCTATACCTCAAGTTACGAGTGGGCTGGTAGAATAATGGTGGGAATTTTAGTGATTTTCCAGGTCTTTGAAGATTTTAAGGGATAGAGAAAAAATACGATATCTTTTTCACTCTGTGAAAACATAAAAACTTTGACGAAGTCTCTAGAAACTCTTTTCTATCAGATAGTTTTATAATTGAATTAAAAAGTCAAAATGTAAAATTCAAATTATAAAATAATTATTAAATAACAAATTAAATAAATAAAAGAAATATCCAAGACTGAGTCAATACTAAGTTACACACTATTCACAGTTCAAGCATTGTGATTGGCATGTGGGACATGCTTTTTCAGGGCATGTATCTTAACCACTTTAATGTATTTATTTCCCATTAATTTTTTATTAAAAAAATATAAAAATATCTAAAAAAATATCTGATAACTATTATTGTCACATAAATATTTTAATTATTCAATAAATTTTAAACTAATTCAAACCCAATTTGAATTACTGAATTATATTTTCACATTCTTTAAATAAATAAAATTAATTAAATCAAAATTAATTATTCTAACTATTTAATTATATATTTCGAAAACTATAATTATAATTAAATAACTATTTTCCAAATTTTTTAATTAATTTCTAATTTTTTTTACCTAAAAACTTGTGTGATGATGTGGCGAGATATGAGACACGTGGAGGTTAAACAATGGTGCAACGGAGAAAAGATCTAGTGGATACTCGACTAGTTGATAGAGAATCACATGAAGATTTATCATATAGCAGGATATACTTTGGTCAAAGGAACAATCAACATGGGAACAAGAACCATCGACTTGCTTGGTTGATACTTACTTGGCTAGAATAGGCCGATTGTCCCTGAAGAAATTTTCGGAATTCGTTATTGTAGGGATATTTCTTAGATATTTCAATTTAAAATATAATTGTATTAATTATTTATTTGTTTTATTACAGTTTGTTTTGCAATTCGAGGAATCATTATTATAAATAGAAAGCCTAGTGAATCATTATTTTTTATGCACTAAATATTCTAGAGACAAGCTGTCATACTTTTATACACCATTTATTGTATCCTTTCAGGTTCACGAAACGCAGTTGATTCTAGATCATCTAATCGTAGGTTTTGATTTTCTAAAGTAAGAAAAGTATAAGTGGATGTAGATTATTATCGATCTTCGGGGCCAAACCACTATAAATTTTTTATGTCGTTTATTACTTTTAGTTCAGTTCTTACTTTTACGTTGTTAATTTGACGTAGAGTCGTTGGCCAAATCTGTGGTCAACATTTTGGTGCTTTCATTGAGATCTGAGCTCAAGAACACTGAATGTCAATTACTAATCATCAACCATGCCTCCTAAGAAGAATTAAAGCCCATAGGAAGGCCAGACGTCTACGAGCCCACAAGACCTATCTCCACCTCCTCCCCCATGAGTTACTGAAGAAGAAACTCAAGTAGAGATAGAAGAGGAAAGCAAGGAGATGGATGTTGAAACCATGCGAGCAACCTTGGGAATGTTGTAGGACAAGTTAGCCACTTTGAAAGCTAACTAGGAGAATATAGCTAAGACAATGATCATGCAGTAGATGGTGATTGACAGGCAACGGTGAGAGCTAAATGCTAGACAGGCGAAAATGGATCTCCGAAGGAGGGATGAAAGCACGCCCTAGAAGTTTTTATCTAGCTGGCTCATGGATTTTGACCTGCAAAGAATCCCCACCAACCTAAGCAGCCTCAAAATCTTCCTCCACCTCAGGATTTGCAAAACTCCCAGTGCCCTGAACACCCTTGAGCTAATCAAGAAGAAAACCAGCCACAAAATTCTGGTAGACAGAATGAGCAATGTCCACCCCAGCGGTTTGGTTGACATAGTGAGCAACTACCAAGGTAGAACAGGAATGAGCAACATCCCTGAAGTCCAAGGTGCCTAGTAAGTTATGAACAGGTTCCTCCTAGAAGGGAATACGAAAATATCCATACGAGGAACAGAAGGCAACCTGACATAGGCTCTATGGTGGGAGGTCATCCACGGCATAATAATGCACTTGAACCTAACATCCAATACAGGCCACAAAGACCACAACCTATATCTCATGACGATCTTAGTCACGGAGAATGAGATAGTGCTTATAGTGGGTCACGAACAAATTAGTCTCGATATATAGATGGGATGACTATAATGATGGAGATTTCAAGTATTACCGAAATCAAAGGAGAAACGTTGGTTGACAAGATGAGAAAAGATGAGGATAGCAAGATCCCCCGCCTATGAACAATCGGCCAGAAAGTCAAAATGCAGGGGGGCGACCAAGAGAATAAAATTTGTTTGACTACTTAGGAGGGTCCGAACAAAGATGTAGAGAGGAAGAATTACAGGATATCCTGAATGATCATAGAGAAAAACACGATGAACAAATTCTAGCAGCCGCCCCTACTCCAACAATTCCAACGACTATTCAGGCACAAATTGATGCATTAAACCAAGCTGTGCAACCGCTGGCAGGTAAAAAAACCTCTGATATTGAATACGATTGAAGGAAAGGCACTCCATTTATTAGTAGGATTGCTCATGCAGAATTTTCAAGCAAGTTTAAGATGTCAGTCCTACCCAGTTATACTGGATAAAAGATCATGTATCTAATGTTAATAATTTTGAGATACAAATATATATATTCAGAAGGTATCTGAAGATGCTCGATGGATGATATTCCCTGCCTCTTTGTCTGATGTTGCTTAGAATGGTCCATTAAGTTCCAACCAGCTACAATCACCAGTTGACAGAGAATCGCATGAAGGTTTATCCTATAGCTGGATATACTTTGGTCAAAGTAATAGTCAACATGAGAAAAAGAACCATCGACCAGATGGGTCGATACTTACTCGACCGGAACTAGTCGATTGTCCTTGAAGAAATCTTCAAGATCCATTACTATTGGGATATTTCTTAGATATTTCTATTTAAATTGTAACTATATTAATTATTCATTTATTTTATTACAGTTTGTTACACAATTCAAGGAAGGCCCACGACCCATTTGGTAAATTTCTAAGCCTTTAAATAGAAAGCTTAGTGAATCATTATATTTTACGCACTAGATATTGGAGAGAGAGGTTGTCATACTTTACACATCGTTTCTTGTATTCTTTTCTGGCTTACGAAACTCAGTTGATTCTAGATCATCTGATCGTAGGTTTGGATTTTCTACAGTAATAAAAGTATTAGTGGGTGTAGGTTATTACTAATCTTCAGGGTTGAACCACTATAAATGTTTTGTGTCATTTTTTACTTTTATGTTGTTAATTTGACTGAGACGTTGTCCAAATTTGTGGTCAACAGAAAATTATTAAATATATTAATTAATATATATCAATTACATATTGGCATCTAAAGAACAAGTTTCTTCCAAATATGCCATTTCACTGATTTTTCTCGGTTTTGACTCTTACCTTGAATAGTGTTGATAGAGCCATCTCGAAGACCTATGGACCTATAAATTCAAATTCCAATAAATTTATATTATTAATTAAATCTCTTTTAAAATGATAACCTTAATTTATTATTCTCAATATTATTCCACTAGAAATATGAGACTGCACACTTCAAATTATAGACATTTATTTACAGAGTACTTTTTAAAGATAAAAAGCGTCCATCGATTTAATCATTACATAAAATCCAATCCTCTATTAATGGTTCCTAATTAAAGTAGGGTTAAGATTACCATTTTACCTCTTTAATTATTTATTGTTTCCTTAAGTACCATTAACTTGACTAGTGAAGGTTAATTCATAAATTGTTTTATGAATTTGAGCTCAATAACCTATCAATTACAATAGTTAACCCTTAAGAGAACCATTATTCAATTCCTCTCGGAAATGTATAGATTCCATATATGTATATTATGTACACAACCATTCACTTCAATGAGTCCCCAAAACAAAAGTTTTTAGCTAGTTAATTTTGACGAACCACAACTATTGAATCAAAGGACTCAAATGACATAAGGTCATCTTAATGATATGTTTAATTAATACTTATAAAGTAAAAAAATATTTAGTTAATTAAGTATTAATAACATATTGGGTCCAATTCTTTATAGCCACATTATACAAAGTACCTCCACTAAGATGTCCTACTACATCAATAATACGAATTAACATTACATGTATTCATAATACTAGTGAACCATACTTATAGTATTTAAAACTAAGATTCCATATATCTTTATTTTACGGTGAACTGTTTAAATTTGTTCCTTATAATCTTAGTCCTCTCGTACCAATAAAATATTGTAGTCACAATAACGAATTTAGGAATTTTCTTGTATTCGTATAATATTATTCAAATAATAATAATAATAAACAATCAACATATGAAAAAATTCATCTTAATTATATCTCATAAAACATTGTCCAACATATATGCTTTCAAGGGCACAATTTCTAACAATCTCTCACTTGCCCTAAAGCAAATGAGACATCCTTCTCAAAGACATGTTTCTAACATGATCCTTAAAAGACTTAGTTGTCAAAGTCTTAGTGAAAGGACTTGCAATGTTATGTTTTGAAGCTATCTTCATAATTGTAACATCTCCTCTGAGAACTATAACCCTGATCAAGTGGTACTTACTCTCAATGTGCTTTCCCTTGTTGTCAAAGTATAGGACCATTGGCTTATACATGTCTGGAATAACTTCCATATTAGTATAAAACTTTTAAGCCACGCAGCCTCTTTAGTTGCTTCACAAGCCGCTATGTATTCGACTTCAATGGTAGAATCTGCCATACTAATTTGTTTGATACTACGCCAGACTACAACTCCTCCACTAAGTGTGAACACTGATCCAGAAGTCAATTTCCGACTATCTCTATCTAATTGAAAATTGGAATCAGTGTAAATAGTGGGGTTCAGATCATCACCTTAATATACAAGCATATATTCTCTAGTTTTCCTAAAATACATGAGAATATTCTTTATTGCAACCCAATGACTCAATCCTGGATTGGATTTATAATGACTGACTATCCCTACTACATAACAAATGTCAGGTCTGGTACACAGCATGGCATACATAAGACTGCCTACTATAGATGTATAGGGATATTGGCTCATGTCCTCTTCTTTTTGAGGTGTCTTAGGACACTTTTCTTTAAAATTGACTATTCCATGACGGATTGGGATGTCACCCTTCTTGGAATTTTCCATAACCAAGCATTCCAAGACTTTATAAATATAAGTTGCTTGAGACAACGCCAAAACATTGTTTTGTCAATCACGAAGGACCCTGATGCCCATAACATAGTTTCCATCTCCCAAATCTTTCATTTGGAATTGCTCAGCTAGCCATTTCTTTACTCTTGTTAATGTGTCTATGTCATTTCCAATCAGTAAAATATCATCAATGTAAAGAACTAAGAAGACCACTATGCCATCTTTGATTTGTTTATAGACATGAGATTCATCAATGTTTAGTTCAAAACTATACGTTTTAATTGTGTCATCAAATCTTAGATTCCAAGATCTTTAAGCTTATTTGAGTCCATAAATGGACCTAAGAAGCCTTCAAACCTTTTTCTCTTGACCTTTCACTTCGAACCCTTCTGGTTGAGACACATAAATTGTTTCGTCAAGACGTCCATTCAGAAATCTTGTCTTAACATCCATTTGCCATATCTCATAATCCATGCACGCAGCTATGGACAAGAGTATACGAGTTGATTTTAGCATGGTTTGAAGATAAAATGTTTCTTCATCATCAACCCCTTCTCTATGGGTATAGCCTTTGGCTACAAGCCTAGGTTTGATAGTCTCCACTTTCCCATTTGCTCGTCTTTTCTTCTTGAATATCCATTTGCAACAAATTGGTTTAAAATTTTCTGGTAGATCTACAAGAATGCAGGTAGAATTGGAATATCTCGATTCCATTTCCATGTTCATGGTGTCTTCCTATTTTTCCTTGTTAGAATCTCTCATTGCATCTCTATATGTCAATGGATTATCTTTGTTTGTGTCAGAAACAAGCATTTGAACTTCGTGTTCATAGCGAATTGGTTGTCTAACAACTCTCCCACTACGACGAGGTTCTCAACTATTTTGACCAAAACTTGTGGCTTCTTCTTGTTGTTGTTCATTGTGAATAGTTGGTGATTTATTTACTTGATTTGAGACTATTTCCTCCCGTACAAGTTTACTACAAGGCTTGTGGTTATTAATATAGTCATGTTCAAGAAAAGATGCATATGACGAAACAAATGTTTTGTTTTCTTTTGGGCTATAGAATATACCACTTCTAATCTCTTTGGAATACCCTACAAACATGCACAATTTATTCTGTGAGTCCAACTTCCCACTCTTTCCTTTAACATGTGTGTTGGATACCCCCAAATATGAAGATGGTGTAAACTAGCTTTACTACCATTCCATAGTTTTAATGATTTCTTTGTAATGTCCTGCGTTTTAGGTACCTTGAAACGACTCGGGTCGGGATTGTTTTCCCCGAGTTGAGAATATTATTTTAAATAATATTATATTTTTTTGGAATTTATTTCCATGAGTTATTTCTAGCCAAATTATGAATTTTGTGTTTAAAAGTCAAGATAAGACTTTCGGTCTTGGATCGATACAAAAACCCTAATCGAGAAAAAATCTTGGAAAATAAAATGAAAAACTATAGAAAATATATTTTGGGCATAAAATACATTCATAAAAATTAAATTTTGGTAAAAAATAATAAACCTAAGGGAAAATGGAAATTTTAGGGCATTTGGTGTTAAATGCTTAATTTTATTGAATTGGGAAATTTTATTCCATGAATGGAACTTAGGTTAAAATTTATTGTGTGATTAATTAAATTAAATGTGAGAGAAATTTAATTTAATTATTATGTGTTAAGTTTTATTTTTTTTTCTTTTTAAAAAAAAAAAAAAAAATAATAACATTATTATGAGTGAAAAAGGTTATAGAAAGTCAATTTGGATTTTTCTTCTTAGGAAATGTTTATTAACCTTTATATAAAAAAAATTAATATTAATGCATAAATAGAAAGAGGTGGCCATCCATGTGAGGTTTTAAATGGTGTGAACAAAATTAATTAAGTTTTAAATCCCACTTTAAATATTAGGGTTAATGGCAAGTGGAAAGTAAAACACTCAAGTGTTTTAGGATATTTTAGAGTAGTCTAAACCCTTCTAACCCCTCAAAACCTGACCCACCCCCCCCCCCCCCCCCCCCCTCTCTCACAATCACTCTCATCATTTTTTGAAAACTCTCTCTCAAGTTTTCTCTCCATCTTCAACCTCAAGAACACTAAGAAGGCTTGGAAGCCTAAGATTTGGTCTAGGAAGGGTTTCCCTAAGGTAAAGTTTCAGAAAACTAGACTCTTGTATAGTTTTAACCATAAATTTTTCAATAGCTAATTATATATGTTGTTGGGGGATTTTGTTAAGGTTTTGAAAGGGTTTTGAAGGATCCAAAGCTAGTAGAAAGATCCAAACCTAAAGCAAGAACAACAAGAGGTAAAAAGTTTAGTTTTTATGGTTGTTATTGTATGGTTTTATTTTTTTAAGCATTATTTTATATATTTAATGCTTAAAGTTTCTTATTGGAGATGTATTAAGGCTATGGTAGTTGCTTTATAATTTTTATGATGCTTGTGTGTTGATTTTTGAAAATAGGAACCAAAATCCCCAAGGGTTTTGTTGAAAACCCTAAAACAAAAATACAAGTTTTGAGATGTGAATTCATAGGGATCAAGCATCCACTGTATATTGATTTTATAAAATTTAATTGTACTGTGACATCAATAGGATTATTGCAACCTCTAGGGAATCTAGAGTGGAAGTGGGAGGATATCATCATGGACTTTGTGGTTGGTTTGCCGAAGACCATGGGACAGCATGATTCAGTGTGGGTGATTGTGGATAGGTATACCAAGTCCGCCCACTTTTTACCTGTCAGGATGACTTATACTATGGAGCATTATGCTGAGCTGCATGTGAAGGAAATTGTTTGACTTCATGGGGCAGGTCGGTAGTATCCGACAAGGAGCCCACCTTCACCTCCATGTTTTGGGAGAGTCTGCAGAAGGCTATGGGCACGCAGTTGCAGTTTAGTACCGCTTATCATCCTCAGAAGGATGGACAGTTTGAGAGGATGATTCAGATACTGGAAGATATGTTACGAGCCTGTGTGCTGAATTTTGGGGGATCATGGAGTAAGTATCTCCCTTTGATTGAGATTTCGTACAATAACAATTACCATGCGAATATCGAGGTGGCTCCATATTAGATGCTATACGGGAGGAAGTGTAGATCACCTATTCATTAGGATGAGATGAGTGAAAGGAGATACTTAGGTCCTGAGATGGTTCAGAGAACCAATGAGGCGATTGAAAAGATTAGAGCTCGAATGTTCGCCTCCTAGAGTCGCAAGAAGAGTTACTTGGACTTGAAACGTAGGAGTGTGGAGTTTCAAGTCGGTGACCACATGTTCTTTAGGGTTTCACCCTTGAGAGGAGCGAAACGGTTTGGTGTTCGGGGCAAGCTGAGCCCTAGGTTTGTTGGCCCCTTTTAGATTCTGGAACGGGTTGGAGAGGTAGCGTATAGATTGGCGATGCCTCTAGCTCTATCAGGGGTTCATGATGTTTTTCACATGTCCATGCTCCGAAAGTATGTACTGAGTTATGAGAACTTGGAGCTGGACCAGGATTTATCATATGAGGAGAAGACGGTTTAGATTCTCAACCAGAAGGGTAAAGTTTTCCGGAGCAAGACCATCACCTTAGTGAAAGTGCTGTGGAGGAACATCAAGATTGAGGAGGCAACGTGGAAACTTGAGTCAGATATGCGGGAGTGGTATCCCGAGTTATTCAGGTAATTTCGAGGATGAAATTTCTGTAAGGAGGGGATAGTTGTAGCATCCCAAATTTGTTAATAAGGCTTAGGGACTTGGTTAGCGTGTTTGGAGGGCAATAAGTGGTTTATTAAATTAATATGTGAATTTGATGAGTATGTGATTATAAATGCATGTTTAGGTGAAATAAATATGCATGTAGGCCACATTTTGTTGTTAGGGGCATGTTTGTAATTTTAGCCCATTGAGGGCATAAATGTAATACTTGTGAATATTGTGATCTTTACCATGTGCGAGTGGCGATATATTTGTTAGGCAATCTAAGATAGTCCTAGGGAGCGGTTTAGCTAGGAAGTCACAACGGGACCCAACACCTGACTCTGGGCGAGTTAAGGGGTATTTTGAGCATTAGACATTTTACTGAGGCGAGTCAAGGTGTATTTCGAGCATTAGATATTTTAATGGGTTATCGGGTTATAAAAATAAATATTTGGAGATATATTTGAAGTTAGAACGTTTAGGAGGGAATATTTGGGAAATTTGCCATTTTTCCCTCGAGGACATTTTTTGTACCCCGAGCCTTGGAGGTAACTTAAGTGACCTAGGTTAAGTAAGACAAAACATAAGAAACACTTAGAAATTTTCCCAAACCGACCCTATCTCCCTATCACTCGGTTTCTCTCTCTTTGGGTGCTTTAAGGCTGAAGCAAATTTTGAGGAAATTAAGCTAGCAATTCAGAACTCAAGGCTGGAGCTTGGAAGGCTTGTAGCTTGGAACTCTGGGGAATAACTCAGAGACTTAATTAGGTTCAAAGGTAAGCTCTCAAACCTGGTGATCAATTGAATTCTGCTGAGTTTTGGTCAGAAATACAAGTTTATGCATGTGAGCTAAGTTGTGAATTACTCTTGGTTGTTTGGGTGTCTGTTGGGATTAGTTTCTGTTGGGTAATGTTGTTGGGAACATAGTAGAACTATTGTGGTGATTAAAATGAGTTGTGGGATTGATTGTGGGTTAAATTGGCTGGGTTTTTGTTGTGAAAATGGAGGATTTTTCTGGGTTCGAAGGGTCGGGCCGCGATATTGTTCTTGGTGAGCCGCGACAGTCTAGAAAAGCAGGGAGGCCAGGAAGAGGGGCGAGCTGTGGTGCCCTATAGATTGGGCCGCGACATGCATAAGAAAAAATTGGAGGCTGGGCTTCTAGTTGTGGCGGGCCGCCGCACATGGCCCTAGGGCCGTGGCACTAAGTGGGCTACTAGACCCCGAGAAGGTTTTAGGCTCGGGAATCCAAAAGTTAAGGCTCAGGATTGATTTTATCACTCGGATTGATAGAATTCAAGGTCTCGGAGAGTAGAATTATAACCCAAAATTATTTAATGGATTAGAACTTGATGGATGGATGTTGTTGACACGTTGTGACTAGGTTTTCAGCGAGGCTCATACTAGGGGACTATGCTTAGGATATCAATGCTCGGAAAGCTTGGGACACAGGTAAGAAAACTGCTGTACCTGTAGAGCAGGGCGTGGCCCTATAGTTTGTATTGCAGGCCACGAACCTATGTGATTCTGTTGCAGGGCGTAGCCCTATTAATTATGTTTGTATATGTTTAAGTATTTGTTAAGTTTATGCTATGTGTTGCATATATGTAAATGTACGGCCGGGGCCGGGAACGACGAAGGCTGAGAATGACAAGGCCCAGTACGATAAGGGGCCTGGAGCAGTGTTAAGCATGCGGAGTGCAAGTCGCTAGGGTGAGACCCTTCTCAGATGCCTTGGACATCATCACAGTGTAGACCGCGAACCTAGGGCCAGGTAAAGCGCCTGGGACGGCATGGCCTTTATGTGTTTAGCCTATTGGTGACTTTGTTATTTGCTGATTGATAGTTTTGCATATGTTGATTGCTTGTGTGGATTTTTCTTACTGGGCTTCGGCTCACATGTGCTTTATGGTGCAGGTAAGGGCAAGGGAAAGTTCGATCAACCATGAGTACGAAGAGCGTGAAGCGGTGTGTACATGTTCGGCCTGCCTGCTGCCACGGCCAGGAATATTTTTGGGAGATGATATGTATTAAACCTAATTTTGTCGTCTAGTCGACATTAATCATATTTTGAGTTGTAAATATTTCTAAACAATTATTTGGGATCCCAAATGTATAACGCTTTATAATTTCAATTTATGACTACATTTTCAAATTATATGATTTTTATTATAGTTTACCTTCACTTTTAACCTAAAACCTTGATTAGCGAGATAATTGCACATTTTAAACTCACGTAGTAATGGCTCTAAGGAAGTAGGGTGTTACAATATCCCTGAATATTATGAATACTTGTTTTGAGTTGAATCAATATGGTTCTTCTTTTTTGTTTATGAGCAAAACTGGTGTGCTCATTTATTGCTAGGTTAGGATTCATCCCTACTATACATTGTGGTATAAAGACTTGTGATGGTGCCTAACACTCGAGCTAGGGGAGGTCGAGCTGTTAATCAACTAGACCCGGCCGAGAGAGCGGCCGATGACCAAAATACAGGTCGTGGCCGAGGCAAAATAAGGGGTCGAGGCCGAGGACAAAGAGTACAGCCGGAACCAAATCTAGCAACTCAGATAGAGGATCTTTGACTTTGTGGCGGCTACTAAAAGGGAAAAGGTAATCTGCGTTGTTATTAACTTCTCGTCGCTATGCGCTTAGGAGCTTTTTGATTTTAAATCAAACAAAAAAAAAAGGCAAGAATAAGAGCTAAGAGTGGTAGGGGTGCTCCTGGCCGAGGCCAGGCCGCACCTGCTGCTAGAGCTTAGAACACGCCTACCGCTAAAGCTCTAAACCAAGCTACTAGAGTTCGCAAGATAGCCGACCAGATGAATAATCTGCAAAGGCTAGTGGAGATGCAGGGAGCCCAAATTGAAAGAGGGAAAAAGAGACAAGAGGACTCTGATGCCCTCCGAGCTGAAAGGTTTAACACCCTTTTTGGGACGACTTTCCATGCCACCCAATAATGTTCAGAACAATGAAATACCACCTAAAAACAATGAAGAACAAACCCTGGCCCGCAGGTTGTCATTGAGCAACCGGTACTACTGGTAGAAGCACCAAGAGCTGCCCCAGCAAAACCTATATCAGAAAGGTTTGGCAACTAGAATCCACCTATATTCGAGGGGAGTTGTGACCCATCAATGGCAGAGGAATGGATCAGTATTTTGGAAAGGATCTTCGACTTCATTGGAACTACCAAGAGAGAAAAGATGCCCGCATATGGTGGGACGTAGCCAAGAAAGGGCATAACGTTGCCGAGATGGAATGGCTAGAGTTCTTGATCTTGTTCAATGGCAAGTACTTTAGTAAAGTAGTGATCGAGCACAAAGTGAATGAGTTCACTAATCTGAAGGAGGTAACGTCGAGCGTGCAGGACTACGTTCGAAAATTTGACTAGCTGTCTAGGTTTGCGAAGAACCAGGTGAACACTGAAGAGAATAAGACCTATAGTTTTATGAAGGGCCTACGAAGAGACATTGCCAGGTGTGTAGACACTGGTAGAAATGGCCCAGAGACGTATGCCGAAGCTGTGGAACGGGCTCTTCGCGAAGAGTCTTGGGTCGTGTCAGACAAGCGAAAACCACAGAAGAACGAAGATAGGAGGTACACTCCCAACGACCCCGGACAGTTTCAAGCCAATTAGAATGGACCAAGGGGAAAGTTCAACCTGAGGTTCGGCCAAAACTCGAGGCGAACAAACAATCCAACAGGCACAAGGCCAATTTTTGGGGGAAATAAGAAAAGAAAAGGGGGACCTCCCAATCAGGCAATGGCTAGTCCCAACAAACAGCCTAGACGTGAGTTTGAACAATGGCCACTGTGCAACAAGTGTAAGCGACGCCATCAGAGCGAGTGTGGGGTATGTTTTAACTGTGGAAAGCTAGGGCACTTTGCTAAAAAGTGTCGAATGCCAGCCAAGGGCAACAGAAATGACCAGCAGAAACAAATTGGAGCTCCGCCTCGAGTTTATGCGCTTACGCAAAGCGACAAAGGAGCTGGACCATCTGATATGGTGTCAGGTCAGTACTCTATTGCCCAAACCTCGACATATGCATTTATGGATACTGATGTATCACATTCTTTTGTATCTGCATCGTTTGTGGAAAAATTAAATAGAAAGCTTGAGCCTATGCCTGTAATTTGTGGGGTATAATTACCTTCGGGAGAGGATATGCTGGTGCAGACATGGGTTAGAGCCGTACCAGTTTGGGTTGAAGGTCATGAGCTGACGATGGATCTGTTAGTCTTGGACCTACATGAATACAATGTCATATTTGGGATGGATTGGTTAACCAGATATGTAGCCGTTATTAATTGCAAGCACAGAAAAGTGGTCTTCACCCCAGCGGGAGAAGAACCATTCGAGTTCAGAGCTACGTCAAGATAAAAGAAGTGCTTCATGATTTCTGTGATGAAGGTGAGAAAAATGTTGAGTGACAGATGCATCGGTTTTCTGGCAAACATAGTGGATAAGGATAAAGAAACAAGTCAACAACCTTCTGATGTACCGGTTGTGTGCAAGTTTCCCGATGTATTTCCTGAAGATTTCCCAGGGATTCCACCAGACCGAGAGATCATGTTTGAGATAGAGCTAATTCTAGGAACTGTGCCTATCTCAAAGACTCCTTACAGGATGGCGCCAGCGAAACTGAAGGAGTTGCAATCGCAACTGCAAGAGTTACTAGACAAGAAGTTCATAAGACCAAGCCATTCTCTATGGGGATCCCCAATCTTATTCGTGAAGAAGAAAAATGACTCGATGAGAATGTGCATTGACTATCGGGAGCTGAACAAAGTGATGATCAAGAACCGATATCCATTGGCCAGGATTGACGATATTTTTTATCAACTAAAAGGAGGGTTAGTATTTTCCAAAATAGACTTGCAATCAGGCTATCACTAGCTCAAGGTTAAGGAGACAAATATGCCAAATACGACCTTCAGAATGCGCTACGGTCACTATGAGTGCTTAGTGATGTCGTTTGGACTAACCAATGCGCCTGCAGCATTCATGGATCTCATGAATAGCGTATTTTGTGAGTATTTGGATAAGTTCGTCGTCGTGTTCATCGACGATATTCTAATATACTCAAAAAGCCAAGAATATGCAATGCATCTGGGACTAATCCTTCAGCGTCTGCGAAATGAAAAGCATTACGCTAAGTTTTTGAAGTGCAAATTCTGGCTAGAGAAAGTTAGTTTTCTGGGGCACATAGTGTCGGAAGATGGAATTTCGGCAGATCCCACCAAGATAGAAGCTGTTAAGCAGTGGAAGTCTCCAAAAAATGCTCTTGAGGTTAGAAGTTTTCTTGGGTTAGCAGGATATTACCAGCAATTTGTGGAAGGATTTTCCTAAGTAGCTGCACCAATGGCTGCCCTCACCCGCAAAGACATCAACTATGAATAGATTGATAAGTGTGAGAAGAGTTTTGAGGAGATGAAAACAAGATTGACGACTGCCCCAGTGCTGACAATCCCTAATGGCACAGAGGGATATACTATTTATAGCGATGCCCCAGGCCAAGGGTTGGGAATAGTGCTGATGCAGCACGAAAAAGTAATTTCTTATGCCTCTCGACAGCTAAAGAATTACAAGAAGAACTATCCCACTCATGATCTGGAGCTGGCAGTAGTGGTTTTTGCATTGAAAATTTGGAGACACTACCTTTATGGGATACACTACGACATCTACACTGATGACAAAAGCCTGAAGTATTTCTTCACTTAGAACGAATTGAATATGAGACAACGTCGATGGTTGGAGCTGTTCAACGACTACGACTGCGACATTCTGTACCACTCGGGAAATGCAAACAAGGTGGCAGATGCATTGAGTCGACAACCAAGTACTTACGTGATGACAATGAAAGAGATTTCACCGCAGTTACGAGCTGACCTTGCTACCTTGGATTTAGAGATAGTAGTCGATCAATTCGCTAACCTCTCTATCGAGCCTACCATTATGGAAGCTATAAAAGGTGGGCATTTAGTCGATCCTTGGGTTCAAGGATTGATGTACGACGTGAGGAACAAGGGGCGACCAGAATTCCATATCTCCAAAGATGGAGTATTGGGGTTCAAGGGCAGAATATGTGTTCCGGACGATGGCGAGATCAAGAAGCAGATATTTTTTCGAGGGAGATAATGCTCCTTATGCCATGCATCCGGGTACCACGAAAATGTACCAAGACTTGAAAAAGTACTTTTGGTGGCCTGGGATGAAAAAGGAGACGACAGAATATGTGGCACACTGCTTGACTTGTCAGCAGACAAAGGCTGAGCATCAACGGCCAGCCGGATTGTTACAGCCCTTAGAAATTCCGGAATGGAAGTGGGAGATGGTCACTATGGACTTTTTCACAAGTCTACCAACCACTCCCAAGGGGCACGATGCCATTTGGGTTATCGTAGATAGACTGACTAAGTTTGCTCATTTCTTGCCGATCAAGGTAACTTATGGTGCACATAAGTTAGCAAATATTTACATTGCAGAAATAATGAGTCTGCATGGTGTACCCAACTCCACCGTATCAGATCACAACAGACGTTTTACCTCGACATTCAAGAATAAAATCCAAACGAGGTTGGGACTAAACTGAAGTTCAACACTTCTTTCCACCCGCAAACAGACGGTCAAAGCGAATGAATAATTCTGACCCTGGAATATATGCTAAGATCCTGCGTGCTCGACTTTCAAGGGTCATCGAATGAGTAGCTTCCACTGATAGAGTTCGCTTACAATAATAGCTATCATGATTCCATCAAGATGGCTCCGTGTGAGGCTTTGTATGGAAGGAAATATTGATCACCGATTCATTGGCATGAGATTGGTGAAAGAAAGTTTCTTGGATTGGATGAGGTTGATCCGATTACCAAGGACATCAGATAGATAAGGCAACACTTGCAAACTTTGGTTGATCGACAATGCAAATATATCGATCGACATAGGAGACCCCTGGTATTTGAGCTTGGTGATAATGTGTTGCTGAAGGTAGCTCCGCTACGAGGGGCTATGCGGTTCGGGAAGAAAGGAAAGCTTAGCCCAAGGTTCATTGGACCTTTCGAAATCATATAGAGGATCAAGGAAGTAGCATATCGTTTAGCTCTTCCGCCCGCCCTGTCTAAGGTGCATGATGTGTTTCATGTATCCTTGTTGAGATGATACATGCTCTTCCGTTTAGCATATCTTTCAAACCCTCGCATGTACTCATCTATGAGCAGCTGAGTATTGATCCTCAACTCGTCTATGAGGAGAAGCCGGTGATGGTTCTAGACCGAACGGAAAAAGTGTTGACGAACAAGACAGTGCCGTTGGTAAAGGTGCAGTGGTGTAACCATGGCATCGAAGAGGAAACCTGGGAAACAAAAGACAAGATGAGGGAGTTGTATCCTCATTTTTTTTAAGTTTCGAGGACGAAACCTTTATAAATTGTATGTATTGTAACGTCCTGCGTTTTGGGTACCTTGAAACGACTTGGGTCAGGATTGTTTTCCCCGAGTTGAGAATATTATTTTAAATAATATTATATTTGTTTGGAATTTATTTCCATGAGTTATTGCTAGTCAAATTATGAATTTTGTGTTTAAAAGTCAAGAAAAGACTTTCAGTCTTTGACCGACACAAAATCCCTAATCGGGTGAAAATCTCGGAAATAAAATGAAAAACTATGGCAAATATATTTTGGGCATAAAATACAATCATAAAGACAAATTTTGGTAAAAAATAATAAACCTAAGGGAAAATGAAAATTTTAGGGCATTTGGTGTTAAATGCTTAATTTTATTGAATTGGGGAATTTTATTCCATGAATGAACCATAGGTTAAAATTTAATTTATTGTGTGATTAATTAAATTAAATTAAATGTGAGACATTTAATTTAATGATTATGTGTTAAGTTTTTTTTTTTTTTTTGTTTTAAAAAAATAATAATAACTTTATTATGAGTGAAAAAGGATAGAAAGTCAATTTGGATTTTTCTTCTTAGAAAATATTTATTAACCTTTATATAAAAAAAAATTAATATTAATGCATAAATAGAAAGAGGTGGCTAGCCACGTGCGGTTTTAAATGGTGTGAACAATATTAATTAAGTTTTAAATCCCATTTTAAATATCAGGGTTAATGGCAAGTGGATAGTACAACACTCAAGTGTTTTAGGATATTTTAGAGTAGTCTAAACCCTTCTAACCCACCAAAATCTAACCCCCTCTCTCTCACAATCACTCTCATCTTTTTTTGAAAACTCTCGCTCAAGTTTTCTCACCATCTTCAACCTCAAGAACACTAAGAAGGCTTTGAAGCCTAAGCTTTGGTCTAGGAAGAGTTTCCTTAAGGTAAAGTTTCAGAAAACTAGACTCTTGTAAATTTTTAACCAAATAAATTCCAATACCTAATTATATATGTTGTTGGGGAGTTGGTGAAGGTTTTGAAAGGGTTTTGAAGGATCCAAAGCTAGTAGAAAGATCCAAACCTAAAGCAAGAACAACAAGAGGTGAAAAGTTTAGTTTTTTTGGTTGTTATTATATGGTCTTATTTTTTAAGCATTATTTTGTATATTTAATGCTTAAAATTTCTTATTGGAGATGTAATAAGGCTATGGTAGTTGCTTTATAATTTTTATGATGCTTGTGTGTTGATTTTTGAAAATAGGAACCAAAATACCCAAGGGTTTTGTTGAAAACCCTAAAACAAAAATACAAGTTTTGAGCTGTGAATTCCAAGGGATCAAGCATCCACTGTATATTGATTTTGTAAAATTTAATCGTACTATGATGTTGTTGATATTGATTACATAAAATTGAGCTTTTGAAACACTCAAAAATGTTTAAAAATGACTGAGTATGCTATTTTAAAGTTTAGGTAAAAAACTGTTTTTTCGTATTCTTAATTTCAGGACCAAGTTTGGACAGCCACTGTATAAGGAAAATGAACCCATTTTTTTTCTAAAATTTGGTGGACATAATCTTGGCATAACCTAGTATTCCACTATAAAATTTGGTAACAAAATACTGATCTGTTTGAAAGTTATTTAGTGCCAAAGTTTGAAAAAATTAAGAACTTGAAAATAAAGTCATTTTTACCTCATTGTTGGAAAATAATTTCACCAATCAAAAATGCTCCTTTTGACCTAAGATTTTTCAAAGACCTAAATGGAATACAAGAAATGGAATTGGAAAATTTTGATAACAATTGAGTAAGTAAATTTCAGGTTATGACCTAACAAAGCATGTAGTTAAAAATGTGAAAAATAGGATTTTCATACTTAGTGTAAAAATGAGATTTTGGAACTTAAGGTAAAAATTAAAATGTGAACTTAAGTTATGACCTAACAAAGTATGTAGTTAAAAATGTGAAAAATAGAGTTTTCATACTTAGTGTAAAAATGAGATTTTGGAACTTAAGGTAAAAAGTAAAATTTTGCTCATTGCAAGATAAAAGCTTGGTTAGTCTGGAAAACATATTTTGACCTAAAATACCACTTTGAGTTTAGTGAGAATTACTTTTATTAAAGAATTTTTATTCTTTCTAAAAATAAAAGAATTAATTTATTAATAAGTTAATAAATTAAAGGAGGGTTTAAAACCCAATATTTTGAGAACATAATTAAGTGAATTATTTTTCTAGTAAGTGAACTTGATTAATTGACTTCGGAAAAATTAACTAGTCAAGATGGAAATTTTTTAATATTTTTTCTAATTAAGATAATTTAGGAAATTTCCTTAAATCTGTTTTTAGAGATTAAAACCTTAAGAAAAATAAAAAGAAAATTAAGAGACTATTTTCTTGAAAAATAATTAAGGAATTTAATTAGTATTTTCTGGATATAATACAGGCTAAAATCTTTAATATAATTAACCGACTTGTGAAAGTACGGGTTAATAATTATACTTTTAAAGAATAAGATTTTTAGCGGATTGTGGGAAAATACTATTGTGATACTCAACCCTAGGTGTCAAGACCATAGGATAGGTCTTCCCAAGATTATGGTTTAGTCTCAAATTTTTTAGTATGAATTTCTTGAATGAATTTAAAACCAAATAATGATCATTAATCCATACAAATTATTTTTTTAAATGACCAAACTGCCCTAAATAATAATGAATTATGAAGTGCCATAATTAATCCGAGTATACTATATAGATAATTACAGTATTGGCTGAGCATAACTGGATTATACATTGGAGGGTGAAATCTTGTTGAGAGCAAAGGACTCCAAGTAAGTCTACTTCTATTGTGTGGCTGCAACATGTAACAACTATTGTATTGTATGTCAGTATAGAGACACATGCACATATATACACTTTCGTAGAAAGTTTTCTTAGAGACGTTAGTCTAGTTGGTGCTGATTCATAAAATATGACCGGTACATATCAGTCATATTCTAGACGGCTGATCCCCATCACACTGCTTGATGTTGTTTATGTCCAATTCATTACCGCGACGAGTGGCCAAGAGGTGAGGATTGCTGGTTTAAACCTAGGGGCGCCAAAATGAATGGGACCTAGGGGCCCTCATGCTTACTTAATCAGTGGACGGTTAGAACCTGAGCAAGTGCTCTGATAAGTTATTCCCAGATAGTAGCCGTGAATATTGGCCATTCAGTAAGAGTGCCTAGAGATACTAGGGGTGTAACGTCCTGCGTTTTTGGGTACCTTTAAATGACTCGGATGTTAAGAATATTATTTTAAATAATATTATATTTGTTTGGAAATTACTGCATGAGTTATTGCTAGCCAAATTATGAATTTTGTGATTTAAAAAGTCAAGATAAGACTTTCGGTCTTAGACCGACACGAAAACCCTGATCGGGTAAAAATCTCAGAAAATAAAATGAAAAACTATGGAAAATATATTTTGGGCATAAAATACATTCATAAAAATTAAAGTTTGGTCAAAAATAATAAACCTAAGGCAAAATAGAAATTTTAGGGCATTTTGTGTTAAATGCTTAATTTTACCGAAATGGGGAATTTTATTCCATGAATGGACCTTAGGTTAAATTTAATTGTGTGATTAATTAAATTAAATGTGAGAGACATTTAATTTAATTATTATGTGTTAAGTTTTGTGTTTAAAACTTAATAAGAGTGAAAAATGTTATAGGAGGTCAAATTGGATTTTTCTTCTTAGGAAATATTTATTAACCTTTATAAAAAAAAAATATGATCACATATATAATATATGTGGTGGCCGGCCATGTGAAGGATTTAATGGGGTTGACCAAATGTTTTTTTTAAGTTTAATCTCAATTTAAATATAAGGGTTAAGGCATCGAGTGGATGGTAAAAAAAAACACTCAAGTGTTTAGATATTTTCTTAAGTTGATATGCTCTTCTAACCTTCCCCAACCGACCCCACTCTCTCTCACTTTCACTATCATCTTTTTGATAATTCTCTCATGTTTTCTCTCCATCTTCAACCTCAAGAACACTAAGGAGGCTTGGCATTTAAGCTTTGGTTTAGGAAGGGTTTTCCCTAACTCAATAAACTAGACGTTTGTAAAGTTTTAACCATAGATTTTCAAATAGCTAATTATCTATATAGTTGGGGGGGGGGGGGGGGTTGGTTAAGGTTTCGAAAGGTTTTTGAAGGAGCCAAAGCTAATAGGAAGATCAAAACCTTAAGCAAGCACAACAAAGAGGTAAGAAGTTTACTTTTTATGGTTATTATTGTATGGTTTTTAGTTTTAAGCGTTATTTTGTATGGTTAATGCTTAAATTTTCTTATTGGTGATGTAATAAGGTTATGGTAGTTTTTTTATAATTTTTATGATGCTTGTGTATTGATTTTTAAAAATAGGGACAAAAACCCCCAAGGGTTTTGTTAGAAACCTTAAAACAAAATACATGTTTTGAGCTGTGACTTCCAATGGGTGAAGCATCCATTGTATATTGATTTTGTAAAGTTTAATTATAATGTGATATTGTTGAGATTTAGTACATAAAATTGAGCTTTTGAAACACTAAAAAATATTTAAAGATGAGTGAGTTATGCTATTTCAAAGTTTAAGTAAAAAAATTGTTTTTTCGTATTCTTTATTTCGGGACCAAGTTTGGACAGCCACTGTATAGGGAAAATGAACCCAGTTTTTCCTAAAATTTGGTGGCCATATTATTGGTATAACCTAGTATTCCACTGAAATTTTGGTAAGAAAATACTGAACGGTTTGGAAGTTATTAAGTGTCAAAGTTTGGAAAAATTAAGGACTTGAAAATAATGTCATTTTTACCTCATTGTTGGAAAATAATTTCACCAATAAAAAATTCTCCTTTTGACCTAAGATTTTACAAAGACCTAAAAAGGCATACCAAAAATGGAATTGGGAAATTTTGGTAACGATTGGGTAAGTCTTGAAAACATATTTTGACCTAAAATACCACTTCGAGTTTAGTGTGAATTATTTTTATTAAAGAACTTTTTATTCTGTTTAAAAATAAAAGATTTAATTTATTAATAAGTTAATATATTAAAAAAGGGTTTAAGACCCAATATTTTGAAAAAATAATTCAGTAAATTATTCTTCTAGTAAGTAAACTTGATTAATTGATTTTGGAAAAATTAACTAGTCAAGATGAGAAATTTTTAACGGTTTTCCTAATTAAGATAAATTAGGCAATTTTCTTAAAACAATTTTTAGAGATTACGACCTAGGGGCCCTAATGCTTACTTAATCAGTGAACGGTTAGAACCCGAGCAAGTGCTCTGATAAGTTATTCCCAGATAGCAGCCGTGAATATTGGCCATTCCGTGAGTGTGCCTAGAGATACTAGGGGTTGCCAAGTTTGAGTGAGGCTGAACACCCAAGGGGCAACTGCTCACTAGCACCACTGATTAACATAGAAGTCTCTGTAAACCCGTGTATTTTCGATTACACTCTGTGATAAGTAGTGATGCCCTAGGTAACTTGATGATCACCCTTATGAGGGATTTACTCTTGGATAAGTAGCGATGCCCTAGGTAACACGATAGCTACCCTTGATGGGGATATTTATTATCTAAATCTTAGTGTTGAGACTCGGTTCTCTCTTACAGATTAGCATTTATGCTAGAGGGCGTGTTATGCCCGAATTTTTGGAAATTGTCGATTGTTGGTCTTGAATTATATTGTGATACATTATATATGCTTTCTCTAGGATTTTCTGAGTGCAAGGATATATATATTTGTTGATAAGATATAGTTGTGGTATAATATATTTGCTTGTTCTGTGATTTTCTGAGTGCAGGAATTTATCTGGTTATATGAAATAATTTGTCATTGGTTATCAGGCATGACCATAAGTTTGCAGGACGCTTTGCGTTCTTGAAATTGATTGTTTAGGGTCAGGATGGATCCAGAACCCTAATTCTCTGCATGCCTTTGTTTTAAGGTTGAACTTACTAAGCGTTTTCGCTTACCTAGTTGTTTCCTGTTGTAGGAAAGAACAAGGGCTAGGCAGAGCAGTGAGCGCTGAAGTCTACCTTGCAAATGTACATGTGGACCGACGTTTTGGGAAGCTGCTTTATTTTTGGAAATGTTGTGTGATTTTCTTAAACTAGGCTCACTCTACTCTTTATAAAAAGTTTTTTTTATATGGGATTTTGAGACATTTTGTTAAATGAAAACAATTATATTTCCGCATTATCAAATCTTGAAAATCTAGGTCGTTACAAGGGGTTGCCAAGTTTGAGTGAGGCTGAACACCCTAGGGGCAACTGCTCACCAGCACCACTGATTAACATATAAGTCTCTGTAAACCCGTGTAATTTTGATTACACTCTTGGATAAGTAGTGATGCCCTAGGTAACTTGATTGTTACCCTTATGAGGGATTTACTGTTGGATAAGTAGCGATGCCCTAAGTAACATGATTGTTACCCTTAATGGGGATATTTATTGGCTAGATCTTAGTGTTGAGACTCAGTTCTCTCTTACAGATTAGCATTTATGTTGGAGGGCGTGTTATGCCCAAATTGTTGGAACTTGTCGAGCGTTGGTCTCAAATTATATTGTAATATATTATATCTACTTGCTCTAGGATATTCTGAGTCCATGGATTTATTTGTTGATAAGAAATAGTTGTGATGTAATATATCTGCTTGTTCTGGGATTTTATGAGTGCAGGAATTTATCTGTTTATATGAAATAATTTGTCATTGGTTATCAGGCATGACCATAAGTTTGCCAAGATGTTTTTGTGTTCTTGAATTTGATTGTGTAGGGTCCTGATGGATCTAGAACCCTAATTCTCTGCATGCTTTTGTTTTAAAGTTGAACTTACTAAGCGTTTTCGCTTACCTAGTTGTTTCATGTTGTAGGTAAGAGCAAGGGCAAGGCAGAGTAGTGAGTGTTGGAGTCTACCTTGCGAATGTACATGTGGACAAACCTTTTGGGAAGCTGTTTTATTTTTGGAAATGTTGTGTTATTTTCATAAACTAGGCTCACTCTACTCTTTATAAAATATGTTTGTATTAAATGTTAAGTATGGCCATACAACTTTTTAAAAAAATATTTATACGAGATTTTAAGACATTTGGTTAAATGAAAACCTTTATATTTTCGCATTATTGAGTCTAAATATCTGGGTCGTTACAGTCTTCTAGATTTAATTCGATGGAACAACATTCAATATGTACATTGCACATTGAATTGCATAGTCCCAGAACAACAATGGGAATGATGAATAGTTCATCATTAATCTATCCATATCTTATAACGTCCTGTTCTTTTTTTATGAAACGCCATTTTGTTGTAGAGTTCCAGGTGTTGTGAGTTGGGATTGAATTCCATGCTCACAAAAATGGTCCTCAAATTCATAATCCAAGTATTCTCTTCCTCGATTAGATCGAAGAACTTTTAGTGATTTAGCTAGCTATTTTTCAGCTTCTGCTTGGAATTCTTTTAACTTCCCAAAAATTTCAGATTTCCTTTGCAATAAGTATAAGTAACCATATCTTGAATAATCATCAATAAAAGTGACAAAATATTCATACCCTCACCTTGCTTGTGCATTAAGTGGACCACACATGTCAGTGTATACAAGTTGGAGTGGTTCTTTGGCTCTTGAACCTTTAGTAGAGAAAGGTCTTTTGGTCATTTTGCCTTCTAGACAAGAACACAAACTAGAAGAGAACCAACATTTAATTCTCTTAAAGGACCTTCCTTTACTAACCTGTTTATCCTATCTAAACTAATATGTCCTAATCACAAGTGCCAAAGAATGTATCACTATCAGAAACAATCTTTTGATGTTTAATAGATCTTGGATTAACAAGTTTAAACATTTTAGAGCTGTAGATTGATTGTTCTTTAGCCTTCAGTTTATACGACCCATCAATGGATTTTGCATAACAGATTTCAATACCATATATCGAAATAACAATTGAATTATTACTAACAGAAATATTAAAACTTTGTTCATGGAACATATAAATAGAGAGTTCCTAATTAATCACGAGAAAAATATTTGTAAATCAAATTTACCTTCGTTTCTTTCAAACGATTAGACCTAGAAAATTCTTAAGCTTCATCTATTATCAAGTGCCATATTTCATAGGAGATCTTGAAATGTATATATTTTCATATTATTTAGTCAGGCAGGCTATAAAGCATGCAGTAACGAGCCAGATGATTATACTTACTCCAATCACCATATTTTTCATTTTCTTCATAGCCATGTGAAAAATATTGAATTGATTGAGGATCTTGAACAACAACACTCTTCAATTTTTTAGTTTCGAGAACAATTATCCTTCCCAAAAACCAACAGTGCATGTTATTCAGATCAAAAGTGATGGTTTTGAGGAATGTGTCAGCATGATGTTAATTAGATGGCATGATTGTTGAAATAAATAAATAAAACAAATTGAATTTAACACATAAAATGAATATCAATCATTTTTTAATATTAAATATGATGCATGAATGCAACAAATTAAAATAACACGTAAAAAATAATTATTACAAAACCGCAATAAATTAATTTGTCAATTAATGGACCAGCCTTAGGGTAGGTGCAACTAATTTCAAAATTAATTTTGAGACACTTCTCAAATTCCTATGTTAAAACTAAAAATTAGCAATTTTTTCTTTTGACATACGAACAACTACTTATTTGGTCAAGAATAACTAGTCTACTTGAAAGCCTAGTCAACCTTTGTGAGTGTAGCCCGTTATTTTATATTAATGACTTAACTCAAGAGTGTGTCTTAGAGTCAGTCAAACTTGAAATATATCATTCAATCCTATTCTTAAAATATAAAGAAGTTAACCTTGAATTATAACACAGTCAGAAACCTTCCTTACAGGGACGCAAATAAAGGCGCCTCGAGGCTCGTTCCATGAAACTTCAGTGTTACCTAAAAATGGAGACAATAGTAGTTATTGTTACATCTCCTTCTCCCACTCACAATTTTCAAATTTATATTTTCTCAAAACATCATGTACTTTTTAATTAATCCAATTAGTTTACCAATTTATATTCTAATAATTACTAATCTCATTAAGCATTTAAATATTAATCAATATTTAATAAATCTACTAAATAGCCCTTAAATTATCTAGTATATAAATGCTCTAATTATTAAAAATATTAGTTGGATATCTTATAAATTTAATTATCAAATATGTTTGAAATTAACTCTTTAAAATCAATTCACCACCTTGTACTAGTTTAAACTAGGTTTATTATATGATTCATCAACTAAAAGCATATAATCAAATAGGAAGTTCCTAATTAAAACATGTTGTTACTCGTATGAGATGCATGCTTTAATTAAATACTTTGTGGGTAATACATATGGCATGTTACAAGGCATGACAATGCTATTAAACACATTTAATACATACAAACATTTAAATAAATAAATGTGAGCTGGGTATTTTGGGTATTTCTAGAAAAATTACAACACTTGCAATAAATTAAAAATAAATCCATGGCTTCATGTAGAATCTCCATTTCCATCTTGTGGTCCTTTTATTATTTTGATGTCCTGAAGGCCAATTTTCAATTATAAATAACTTCAATAATTTTTAAACAATCTTTTAAAAAAAATATATTGAACTTTGCTAATTAAAGTCCAATTATTTATTTAGGCCCATCTTGAATTTGGAACACTTAATTCAAAATTTACTTAGAATTTTAAATGACTAATTAACATATAGGCCAAGTCCACAAATTCAAGGAAATGTCCATCTGCTCTAGGGCTCTTGTGAGGAGCTAGGTAGTGGAAATTTGAAATTTTTGGGTTTGGCTTGGTGTGAGCGGCTCGGAAGCCACCTACACACCTGCTGCCCTAGGCAAAGGCACGGTTAGGCAAGCGCAAGGGGTGTGGTTGGGCAAGAGCAAGGGGTGGGGGAAGGCAGTCATAAGGGGCGCCGTTGGACGGGCACGATGGGCGTTGCGGACAGGCGCGGGGGGCGCTTGGTGGTAGCTCTTGTGTGCTCGACACTAGCACCTAATGCGCCCAGTGCGCCAGACAGGTGCACCTAATGGCCCTTGGGGCCATGAGGCTGATGCTCATGAGGCTCAGGACTACAAATTTTTAAAAAAAATCACAATTGCATAAAATTAAATTACAAAAAAATCCCATGTCCTAAATATGGCTTACAATTTTGTAGACCTATAAAAAAATTAAGAACAATTCATAAACCCAAAACACCATATAATTAACGACTCTTAAGAATAAACATTCATCAAACAAACATCCATTCATTCATCACATATTACAATAATATAAGAATGCATATATTAACCCACACATCAATTAAATTATGCAGAGATTAATGACCGCTATGTTACTAATAGTTGGTAACTGGTTTACCATGTGCCCAACGGAATCCACTAGGCCGTGGGCCTAGGGATTTCAAAAAAATAATTATTTAAGCAATCTTTAAATAACTTGATCAATTAACATGCATACATTATTCAATGACGTAGAAAAGATAAAGAATTTTACTAGTTGAAGAACTATCAAGATTCATTGCTGTCTCTTCGTATTTCTTACGAAATCATTATAAGCCTCCAAAATACTCAGACTAAATTCTTCAAAGATGTATCTCTGCACCTCAAGACACGAGTGGGCACATAGAGTAATGGTTATAATTTTAGTGATTCACAAGATATTCTCAACACATGGCAACTTTGAATTTTTCAGCTCTGAGATGATTTTCACGGATAGAGAAAAAGTACGATATCTTTTCTCTCTGTAGAAACCTAAAAACTTAGAAGATGTCTCTAGAAACTCTTTTGTATCAGCTGACTTTATAATTGAATTAAAATTCAAAATATAAAATAATTATTAAATAATAAATTAATAAATAAAAGAAACATCTAAGACTAAGTCAATACTCAGTTACACGTCAATCACAGTGCAAGCACCATGATTGGCATGTGGCACATGCTTTTTCAAGGCATGAATCTTAACTACTTTTATTTATTTAACATCCAATTATTCAAAAATTATAAAAATATCCAAAATCTGATAACTAATCTTATCACATAAATATTTTAATTATTGAATAAATTTTCAACTAATTCAAACCCAATTTGAATTATCTGAATTATATTTTAACATTATTTAAATTAATAAAATTAATTATTCTAATTATTTAAATATATATTTCAATTTTTTTTAATTAATTTGGAAAATTAATAAACTAAATAATTTCAACTACATATTTTCCCTGAAGAACAAATTTCTTCCAAATATGTTATTTCACTGATTTTTGCCAGTTTCAACTCTTATCTTGAATAGTGTTGATTGAGCAGTCTCAAGGACCTATGAACCTATAATTTCAAGGTCCAATAAATTTATATTATTAATTAAATCTCTTTAATATAATAAGTTAATTTATTAATCTCAATTTTATTCAACTAGAATATGAGACTGCACTCTACAAATTATAGACATTTATTTACAAAATAGTTTTTAAAGATAGAAAACATCCATCGATTTATCATTACATACAATTCAATCCTCTATTAATTGTCCATAATTAAATCAGGGATAAGATTAACATTTTACCTCTTTAATTATTTCTTGTTTCCTTAAGTACCATTAACATTACTAATGGAGGTTAATTCATAAATTGATTTATGAATTTGAGCTCAATAACCTATCAGTTCCAAAAGCGAACCCTTAAGAGAAACATTATTCAATCCCACCTGTAAAGCTATAGATTCCATATCAATATATTATGTCCCCAGCCATTCACATCAATGAGTCCCCAAAATAATTTTTTTCATCTTGATCATGTTGACAAACCATAACGAGTGAATTAAAGGACTCAAATGACATAAACAGAAGTTCATAATAACTTAAGGATTAAGAAAAATTTGTATTTGATCATCTTATTGATATGTTTAATTAATACTTATAAAACAAAACAATATTCGGATAAGTATTAATAACATATAGGGTCCATTTCTTGTATAACCACATTATACAAAGTACCTCCACTAAGATTTCCTACTACATCAGTAATTCAAATTTAGATTACATGTATTCATAATACTAGTGAGCCATACTTACAGTATTTAATCCAGGGATGCCATATAACTTTATTTTACTATGAACTATTTAAATTTGTTCCTTACAATCTTAATCATCTCATATCAATACAAGATTGTAGTCACAATAATGAATTTTGGAATTTTATGATATTCATATAATATTATTCAAATAATAATAATAAACAATGACTAGATGCAAAAATTCATCTTAATTATTTATTTCATAAAACATTGTCCAACACATATGCTTTCAAGGGCACAATTCCTAAAACTTTACTCATAATGCAGTGATCTACAAATGATCATGAGCTTCAATTGTTGGGAGGGACAAGTACTATTAGCTCATTGCCCTTCATGTCGAGGAGAAGGATTGGTGGGCCATCATGAAAAACAGGAACATTAGGTTATGCAGTGTGTTGGTTGATAGGCAGAGCTTAGCCTCCGTTCATTGAGGTCCTAGTAGAAAGTGCTCTCAACCCACAATTGAGGAGGTCGAGGAAATAGGATAGGTCGCTACATTGGTGCACAGACACCTTATCCAAGATTCCAACAAGAAACACATTCGTTTTGGTGATGGTGTTGGCACCTCAGGCCAAGGTAACCGTCACAACGATTTATCCGAGCTGCCTGCTGTCAATTGTTTGCTTGGTATAACCCTTTCCACATTATGATGAGGGACACCGTTCCTGGAAAAAAATGTAACCCTTCAACAATGTGTGGATTCACTAATACCCTGATACGACCATAGTTTTCCTTCAGGGACCATTTTTGTAATGCCCCAAATTTCCTATTAAGGTTTAAGACCTTGATTAGGAGGCCGGGAGGGCAATAATTGATTTATTGTGTTATTAAATGAATATATGCATGTTTAGGTGTATTAAATATGCATGTGAACCCATTTCTGAGTAATTGGGTGATTTCCATATTTTGGCCATTTGGGGCATATTTGGCATATATGTGATATGTGTGTGGTGCTTTATTATTGTTAGGTTATGCAAGGGTTGCACAGCACAAGACGATCCTAGGAGGTAAGCTAGTGGGAAAGTCACAACGAGATTTATTCTTGACTTGGAGTGAGTCAAGGGGTATTTAGAGCATTATTGGGTTATTGGGTAATGGGAATTAATATTTGGTGATAAATTGGGAGTTAGTAAGATGAGGGGGAAATTTTGGAGGTTTTGACTATTTTTCCCCTGGGAGTGTTTTCGGGACCTCGAGCGTTAGGATTTGGTTGAGGCTACTTAAGCTTGAAGTAACTGTTGACGCGGTTCTTCAACAACAGATAATTATATGAATAAGGAGAGGGATTAGTGCTAAATGAAGAACCGTAATAGATGAATGATCTCAAAGGAAGATTATAACTTGAATACTTTTTTAGGTGGTTCAAAGGTTAAAATCCTTCTAGTACACCAGCCAATATTATTGATATATCTATGATATTCCTTACAGGGTATTTCTTTACAAATTAGAAGCCAACCTTTTGCAACTCCCAGGGTCTCCATATTTATAGAGAGAGGACACCTGGATGTTGGCAAAGGAGGTCATCCCGTGGCCTTCTTATCCATCATGTCACTTCTGTGACATTCATGATTAATTCCTTAAACCTGACAATGAAGTGTGGTCTAATCAATAGGAAAGAGGGATAATGGGCCGCATGGCCCAAACTAGTCGTGGGGTGCCTGAACACGCACATTTATGCTGCGTGTCCAAGAATTCAGGAATGGGGTAGACACGTGATGTCTAATATATGCACGTTTACATTGCGTGGTTGACTTTATAAAGGGTCGGAGGTGTCAGCTCAAGCTCGTACCCCGAGATTGATGTAGTCTCAGCTCGTGGTGTCCACACTGCTGACTGGATGCCTTAGTAATATCACTAAACCTTTGGCTATCTCGAGCTAAAGAGGTAGAGACTTGTAACAGCAGCTCCGAGTAAGTGGCTTCCATGCGGCGGATAGAATTATGTCTTTTTCCAGCTCGCTAATAACCTGTGGATATTTAGGGCGTACATTTGCCCCCCAAGCCCCTGCTCGTGGCATATGATGTCACCTGTGGCCACAGTGGGGGCTTTTAGGCTTCCTTGTGGACTCTTCATATCCCACCCATTACGCTGGTATCAGATACGTGGAGCATCGTGGTTGGTTACGGTCCGTCTACCGAGAACCGCATTCAATGGCCTAGCCTATCTTCGGCCGTCGTTTCATCTTTCAAGTTTTGATCCTTGTATCCCACATCAAGACAATCGAACGACCCTCATCCTCTGGCCTTTTACGTATATATAAGGCTGGCCACCTTTCACATGATCCACCCTTTTATTTGAAATTTTTCTCCTCTTCTTTCTTCTTTCTTCTCAGTCTCAAAACCCTTTCTTTCTTCAAGTCACTATGCCGACGTTCCTGAGTTTCAGACACGAGGGCTCTTTCGTGACTCCAGTACCGGCGATTCCAACAGGACTTCAACCCAGACGCTCCTTTTAGTCTTTACGCAGCAAAAAATTTATGTAAGTCCTTCGTTTGTTGTATGCTTTAAATGTTTTCCCTTTCCATTGCTTAGGTAAACTTTCTTCTTAAACATATGCAGTAGGTTGTTTGTATTTTGTTTTTCTTTGCTGGTATTTTGTGCGTAGGTTTTTATCCTAGGGGTATTGAACGTAGGAAAGAGAATGCTTAGGAGCATGACTCATAGGATACAACTCTGGGGTGATTTTCTGGGTAAAAGTTTTTTATGCCTGTTTGGAACAAGTTTCTAGGGTGCAAAAACCGGGTAGCTTAGGGGACACGCTTCACAGGCAGTTTTGCCTTTCGAAACTTTCCTTCCAAGGCAAACTTTATCCTAATCCTCCTGACACACGGATTCCGAGCAATCGGGGACCCGTTGGGAGCACAGGCGCGTGTTCATAAAACCGCGTGGTCTCACTCGCCGTGGGCTAAGATTACCTCAATCCGTGTAAAGGAAACCCTTCTTCGCGCTAGATTCTTTCTTATGCTTAGGTCGCCTTTTCTAAACTTTCTTCTTTGTTTGTTAGGCAACCAGATGGGACCCAAGAAGAGTGCATCCAAGAAGAGTGCTGGCAGCTTGTCTTCCCAGCAAGCCAGCAAAGGGAAAGAGGTGGCAACAGACTCCCCGATTCCCCACTTTGGTCCCACCGTGGAGAAGGAGGTCGAGGTGGGGCCCGATGCCTTTTTCGAGGCTGAGAGGATTGCCTCGAAGGTCACCACCCAGGGGAAAGTTAACAAGATAATGCTTTCCCACAATATAAAGATAGGGTAGGGCGCCCTGGACACCCGACCTCCCCTTGAGGGGGAGCAGAGCTGCGCGCCGCTCGATGAGGAGTTCGCAGCCTGGAGAGACGAACATCTCAAGGTTGGGGCCTTTCTTCCCCTGGCCCAGTATTTCGCGGACTTCTTAAATTACGTGAAGCTGGCCCCCTTCCAGCTCCCCCCTAACTCCTACCGTCTGTTAGCGGGGTTGAAGTATTTGTTCCTGAAGCAGGAATGGGAGGTCCCCACGCCGGCGGACATCCTTTAATTCTTTTGCCTCAAAGCCAGCCCGGACCAATGGGGGCAAGGTGATGGGTTCTACTACCTGACCCGTTTTCCCAATTCGGCTGCGATCATCAAGCTGCCCAGGCCAGACTCTGGCCTTAAGGAAGACGTGGACCATCCCCGCTGCTCGCGAGATGGCGCCCATCCCCGAGGAGGAGGCCGCAGATGAGGACGAGGACGAGGAGGATGGGGTGCCCGTCGTGCGCCAGAAGCGGGCTTTGGAGGTCATCCAGGAGGTCAATGCAAAGAGGACCTAGTCCGGGGCTGCAGCCGGCCCCTCCGACCAAGGTAACCCTTACATATTTAGGGACTTAGACAGGGCCGCTGCAGACCTACGACTTGCTAGGTTTAACCCCAACCAACTCGTTCACCGCCACCAAAACGACCCAGACCGCAACATCACTCTACTCCAGTGTGTTGACCAGCTCATGTTGCGCTATGACATGGGCCGCCCTAGGGGTACTGTAGTAGTAGATAATACCCTGGCCTTTAGGTCAGCCTTTTTTGAGGAGTACAGGACCAATCTTAGGTTGTGGCCCTCCCTTCTAGAGGGTGTAGTAGCTCCGGGTCTTAGGCAGTATGTAGAGGAGTCTAGTCCTGAGGTGGATCCGGACCCAGAGCCTCTTCTCACCCATGAATTCATCATCTTAGACTCCCTCGTAGAAGCCCCGGGGCCGGAGATCGTGACAATAGATTCCTCCTCTATCTTGGAGGGTAGGACCTTTTTCAATACATACTTTAGCTTTTTTGTTATAAAAGTATTTTTACATGCATATTAATGCTTTGCTGTCTTTATTTCAGACTAGGAGATGTCGCAGCCCGAAGAAAATGTTCTGCGGTCTATGTTCCAGGGGGGAAACCCTTCCTCCGGGTCGTCCGAGCCCTTAGTGAAGAGGCTCTGGTTGGTGAAGAAAGCTGTCGGGACTTCCTCCAAGTCCCCGGCCAAGGGAAAAACTAGGGTCCCTCCGCCATGGAGAAAGTGCCCCCACCCCCTCCTGCAGTAGAGAAGATGGCTCCACCTCCCCCGCGACCTCTTATACCTAATCGGGAAAAGGAGGTTTCAATCGGGACCTTGGCAGCCCATGTCCCCGCCGTGTGCGTCCCGGTCAACCCTCAGGCCTTAGAGAAAGTCCCCGAGGCTTTTCGGGGGACGGTTTATGAAACCGCGACCTACATGGTGGACCACTGCTACAACGCCATCCCGAGGGATTTGCGGGAGATCGAGACGAGGAACCCCGAGAACGTGATGTAGTCTTCACTGGGGATGACCCTCACGGTAAGTTTTCTTTACCACTGGTTCCTTCTGTTTAATTCCTAAGGCACTTGCCTTATATCTTTTCATCTTGAAGGCGGCTCTGGCTCTACACCGGAGCATATCTCGGTCCCTCCACCAGAGCATATCTCAGTCCAAGGCCAGGATTGACGAGATCAGGAGCGAGCACCAGGCCGCCCTCGCGTCCGCTCAGCAACATGAGCAGGATGCTAAAGCCACCTTGGCGACTGCGTAGGCCGAGCTGGAGGCATCTCGGACCAAGCTGCTGGAGGCTGAGGCTACCAAGGTCGCCCTGGGTACCACGAAGGTGGAACTTGAAGAAGCCAAGGCTACCCTTGTGGTGGAGAGGGCATCCTCCAGCTCCTCCATGGAGGCCATGCTGTACAATTGCTGGGCCTTCAACCCAGATGGTGACTTCTCCTTTCTGGGGCCGGACATGTGGGAGTTCTTCTTGGAGAAGTTCAAAGTTTGCCTTCAATAAGAGGTGCCCTCCGAGACTGGGGAGACTTCCACCGTAACCGAGCAGGATGCTGAGGGGTTGACTTCATCGGAGCAGCTTGTCGGGGCTTAGGATTTTTTCTCCTTTCTCTTTTAGTTTCATTTGTGACATTATATTATGAGGTCTTTTATCCTCGAAACAATTGATTTCCTTAGATTTATTCTATTTATACATTTTTGTCTCGACCTTACTGTTACTCCTCTTCAATGCATTTGGTGAGAACTTAGCTCCTGTTGGTGTTGTGATTGACATCCTATGCTTTTTAGGAAAAAACATCTGTAAATCAATTTGAACAAACTTCTAAGATTTAGGACCTGGTTGTATCCAGGATATTAATTTAAAAACTTAGTTCGCGTCAATTCTTTATCGATATCTCGTGCTTTTTAAGAAAAACATCGATCAATCAATTTGAACTAACTTCTAAGTTTTAGGACCTGGTTATATCCAGGATATTAATTTGAAAACTTAGTTCGCGTTAATTCTTTATCGATATCTCGTGCTTTTTAAGAAAATCATCGATCAATCAATTTTAACTAACTTCTAAGTTTTAGGACCTGGTTTTATCCAGGATATTAATTTGAAAACTTAGTTCGCGTTAATTCTTTATCGATATCTCGTGCTTTTTAAGAAAAACATCGATCAATCAATTTGAACTAACTTCTAAGTTTTAGGACCTGGTTATATCTAGGATATTAATTTAAAAACTTAGTTCGCATCAATTCTTTATCGATATCTCATTCTTTTTAAGAAAAACATCGATCAATAAATTTGAACTAACTTCTAAGTTTTAGGACCCAGTTATATCCAGGATATATGCCCCCCAAGTAATCAGGAAAGGGTCTTTCATGGTTACTTGAGTTTACACCCACAAACATATATAATAATGTAAAAGATTAGATGTTATTACTTAATAAACAAAAGATGGCCTTTCCAATTAAGCCTTACAAAGATATTATTGATAATATTTCTTCAAGTGGATAGCGTTCCAAGTCCGTGGGACTGCTTCTCCATTAAGTCGAGCTAGCCTATAGGTTCCTTCTATCATGACCTCGGTCATTTGTAGGGCCCTTCCCAGTTTGGTCCCAACACTCCATTTTTGGGACTTTTACTGGCTAAGAAGACTCTTCTGAGTACCAGGTCGCCAATGCTAAAGACGCGTTTCCTGAACTTTGAGTTGAAATAACGAGTGACCTTTTGTTGATAATGCGCGAGCTGCAGCTGTGAATCTTCTCATTTTTCGTCAATCAGGTCGAGGGACACGCAGAGCAATTCGTCATTCCGGTCTTGGTCAAATGCTTGGACTCTATGCAAGGCTACCTTTACTTCGACAGGAAGGACTGCCTCACTCCAAAAAGCCAGGGAGAAAGGAGTATGACCCGTCGGCGTTCGATGTGAGGTCCGGTATGCCTACAGTACCTGGGGGAGCTGTTCTGGCCAGATGCCCTTGGCTTCACCCAGTCTTTTTTTAAGGCTTTCCTCGACCTGCCCATTGGCTTGGGGATATGCCATGGAGGAGAAGCTTTTAACAATGTCGTGTCTCTCACAGAATTCAGTGAAGAGCTATCGAACTGCATTCCATTATCTGACACTATCTTCTTTGGCATCCCGGATCGGCAGATAATGCTCTTGACCACGAAGTCGAGGACTCTTTTTGAAGTGATCATTGCCAGGGGCTCTGCTTCTGCCCACTTGGTAAAGTATTCGATAGCCACCACCGCATAACGAACTCCTCCCTTTCCAGTAGGGAGGGCACCAACCAAGTCAATCCCCCAGATCGCGAATGGCCACGAGGACGATATCATCTTCAGCTCGACCGGGGGAGCTCGAGCAACTGTGGCAAATCACTGGCACTTGTCACATTTTTCAACGTAGGAGATCGAGTCTTTTGACAGAGTGGGCCAGTAATACCCTTGCCTTTATATCTTCAGGGCTAGGTTTTGGCCCCCAGTGTGATCTCGGCAAAAACCCTCATGCACTTCCTATAAGATGGTCTTCGCCTCGCCTGGCAGAACACACCGTAGGAGAGATAAAGAGTTTCCACGCTGATATAATGTCCTATCTATCACTGTATACCTTGGAGCCTGGTAAAGTACCCTCCTTTCATCATTTCGCTCCTCGGGTAACTTTTCTGCTGTGAGATACTCGAGGATGGGAGTCATCCAAGTCGGTCTGGCATCAATCATCTCAATCTCTGCCTTGACTTCCTCTATGCTGGGCCATTCCAAGAACTCTACCGGAACCAGCCCCAAAGTCTCCGCCTCCCCAGAGGTAGCAAGCTTCGCGAGGGCGTCCGCGTTGGCATTCTATTCCCGAGGTATCTGCTCGATTGATCCGCGCTTGAATGCGGATAGTTCTTTCTTTACCTTGGCCAGGTAAGCAGCCATCTTGGCTCCCCGTGATCGGTATTCCCCTAAAACTTGGTTTACCATGAGTTGGGAATCGCTGTAACACTGGACGGAGCTGGCCTTCAGCTCCTGAGCCACCCTTAGCCCAGCCAGTAAAGCTTCGTATTCAGCCTCGTTGTTGGACACTTTGAATTCGAATCGCAATGCTGAGTGGAATCGATGTCCTTCTGAGGATATCAATATGATTCCAGCCCTGGAGCTGCTCTCGTTAGACGAGCCATCTACAAAGACCTTCCACTGGATCTTCTCGGAATCCAGTGCACCATGCCACAAAATCATCCAGGGCCTGGCTTTTTATTGCAGTTTGCGGTATGTACAATATCTCAAATTGGCTGAGTTCAATAGCCTACTTCAACAGATGTCCCAATGATTCAGGATTTTGCAAAACCTGCCTTAAAGGATGATTGATTATGACGTGTATTGAGTGGGATTGGAAATACGGCCTGAGCTTTCGGGAGGCCATAATGAGAATGAAAGCCATCTTTTCCATCAACGGATACCGGGATTCAGCTCCAAGAAGCCTCTTGCTGATGTAATAGACTGGCTTTTGAGATCGGTCTTCTTCTTGGACTAATACGGCGCTAGCTGCATCTTCCGTGACAGCTAGGTAAAGGAAAAGAGGTTCTCCTGCCGTTGGTTTGGATAATATGGGCGGCTCGGCTAAATGTGTTTTCAGGTCGAGGAAGGCATGTTCGCATTCCTCGGTCCACTCGAATTTCTTATTCCCCCGGAGCAGGTTGTAGAATGGCAGACACTTGTCGGTAGATTTTGAAATAAACCGATCAATGGCCGCCACCCTTCCTATTAGACTTTGAACGTCCTTTCGCGACCGGGGTGAGGGCATCTCAAGTAGCGACCTGATCTTATCGGGGTTTGCTTCTATTCCCCTGGTATTGACAATGAAACCCAGGAATTTTCTTGACGCGACCCCAAAAGGACATTTTTAGGGGTTAAGCCTCATGACGTATTCTCTCAATATCTTAAAGCATTCCTCCAGATCGGAAACATGGTTATCGATAGTTTTCGACTTGACCAACATGTCGTCAACATACACTTCCATATTCTTCCCGATCTGGTTGGTAAACATCCTATTTACCAACCTCTATTATGTAGCTCCTGCGTTCTTTAGCCTGAATGGCATGACCTTGTAACAATAAACGTTAGTTGGGGTCATGAAGCTAGTGTGTTCCTGGTCTGCTGGGTTCATGGCGATCTGATTATAGCCCGAGTATGCATCCATAAAAGACATGAGCTCGTGCCCCGCCGTGGCGTCTACCAATTGATCGATCCTTGGCAAGGGGAAGCAATCTTTGGGGTAGGCTTTGTTCAAATCGGAGAAGTCGATGCAGGTACGCCATTTCCCGTTGGGCTTCGGGACTAACACAGGATTGGCGACCTAGATCGAGAACTTTGCCTCACGGATAAAGCCGCACTTTAAGAGCTGGGTTGTTTTAGGACCTTGTTCTAGGGCCTCAGCTCAGGTTGTTCCTAGGCGCGTTTGTTTCTGGGATTTTACAGGCACACTTTTATCCAAGTGGAGGGAGTGCATGATGACGCTCGGACTTATCCCAACCATGTCTTCATGAGACCAGGCGAACACATCTAGATTCTCCTGCATAAACTTAATCAGCTCTGCCTTCCTTTCGATACATATATTTTTCCTGAGCTTTACCACCTTCGAGGGATCTTGTGGATCGATGCTTACCTCCTCGAGCTCTTCGATGGCCTGGAGCTCGGATCTATCCTCGCCTATTCTGGGGTCGATATCATTATTTAAGATGATATTCTCCCCTTTAGCACTCTGAGGTTTTTCAATCTCAAGACTAGGCACAAGTTCTTGAGATTCCTCATTCCCGCCCTGGATGGTCATCATTAACTACCTGGGTTTTGATTTTCCCTTCATAGAAATGATGTACCATTCCCTGGCAGCGAGCTGATCACCTCGGACCGTGCATATCCCCGAGGAAGAGGGAATTTTAGCGCGAGGTGGTGGATAGAGGTTATGGCTTCAAATGCTATCAATGTAGGTCGGCCCAAAATAGCATTGTACGCGGTGGGACAATCGATGACCACAAGCTCCGGAAGTTCCGATAAGTCAGCCCGGGTCTCGAATAGATCAGGACATCCCTCCTCCTGTGATAGGAGGAGAGATCTCCACGATCTCAGGAGGTCCCCATCTAGCTGGAACGAGCATAGGTGCCCAGAAGAGATATGTCAATGAACTTAAGGCTCATAATGGAGTGGAGTTTGTCCCTGAGCAGCATCTACCCAAACATCAACGATTGGCGAGGCAACCAATCATATTCACCGAGGAAGATACCAGTCACGTCCAGTTCCCTCATAATGACCCTCTGGTCGTAGCCGCTCAGCTCGCTAACTGGAGAGTTAGGAGAATACTGGTCGATAATGGGAGCTCGGTGAACCTGCTGTTCCGGTCTATGCTGGAAAAGATGGGTTTATCTTTACCATCCTGCGCGTCCTGTGCTCGGCAGTCTGAGCGGGGCGTAGGATGGCTGGCCGGGGCGGGCTGTCATTGCGAGCCCTCCCTGGATCTCCTCCGTGAGCTTCCTCAAGCCCTCCTGGGTGTACTCGAGGGCGGGAGTGAGCTAGGAGTTGAGGTCTGGACCGATCGGCTGAATTGCTGATCGTCCCTAGGAAGTTCCTCAAATGCGGTTTCTTGGTGATGCGACATGGGAGTAGGAGTTGATGTTGGGGGTCTTACCGACTGACTGGGCCTGGACCAGTTACCCCGGCGGGACTTATGAGTCTCACCATGCCTCTTTTCGACATTAGCATCGGTTGTAAGAGGGGGTAGTCGGGCCAAAACCTCATGACTCCGCAACTGTGCATTTTCCATTTCTATCGCCATGTAGAAATCTGGGTTCGGATTGGGCAGTCGGGGAGCCAAACTTCCAGTGTCGTCTTGGCTCATTGGCTGCTTGCCCAGTCACTGCTGAACCTCAGGGTTCTGCTCATCGGATATGGCGGCACGGTGGGCCTCCTGCCCATTACGTTGATCCGCCTCGTTACCATGCCTTGAGCGAGTAACTACCATGGTTGGGTTTTTACGATAGCACTAATCTAAAAGCTCTCAATGAAAGCACTAAACTGTTGACACGGTTCTTCGGCAACAGATAATTATATGAATAAGGAGAGGGATTAGTGCTAAATGATAAACCACAATAGATGAATGATCTCAAAGGAAGATTATAACTCGAATACTTTTTTAGATGGTTCAAAGGTTAAAATCCTTCTAGTCCACCAGCCAATATTATTGATATATCTCTGATATTCCTTACAAGGTATTTCTTTACAAATTAGAAGCCAACCTTTTGCAACTCCCAGGGTCTCCATATTTATAGGGAGAGGACACCTGGGTGTTGGCAAAGGAGGTCATCCCGTGGCCTTCTTACCCATCATGTCACTTCTGTGACATTCATGATTAATTCCTAAAACCTGACAATGAAGTGTGGTCTAATCAATAGGAAAGGGGGATAATGGGCCGCATGGCCCAAACCAGTCGTGGGGTGCCTGAACACGCACGTTTATTCTGCGTGCCCGAGAATTCAGGAATAGGGTAGACACGTGATGTCTAATATATGCACGTTTACATTGTGTGGTTGACTTTATAAAGGGTCGGAGGTGTCAGCTCAAACCCGTACCCCGAGCTTGATGTAGTCTCAGCTCGTGGTGTCCACACTGCTGACTGAATGCCTTAGTAATCTCACTAAACCTTTGGCTATCTTGAGCTAAAGAGGTAGAGACTTGTAACAGCAGCTCCGGGTAGGTTGCTTCCACGCGGCCGATAGAATTATGTCCTTTTCCAGCTCGCTAATAACCCGTGGATAGTTAGGGTGTACAGTAACCTTTTAAAAGAATAAAAAGAACGTTCTGTACGTTCTCTCTCCCTCTAAGTTCCATTTTCATCTCCTGATCGCATTTTCAAAGGTAACTTAAGTTCTAGGACTTGGATTCAAGCGAGGATTGAGGCATAGCGATCATAGGGAAGATTAGAAGCTTTTTAGTCGGAGGATATAGTTTGAAACAACTCTATTGGAGGTAATTCAAGTTTTAAGTTTTTAAGCTTGAATTGGACTTTGTGTTTTGATGAGTTTTTGTTAGATTTGAAGCTTGGGTTTTATGGGTTTTGGATCATGGGGATGTTTGAGAACTTTTATTTTTGGATTTGGAGGTGTTTAGGTATGTTTTTGGGAGGTTTTAAAAGGTTGAAAACTGAGAAAAATGGCTGGCCCGAAGTTGGGTAGCGGCCCTAGCTCGAAGAAGCAAGTGGAGGAATTTTGGCCTTGCTGGGCGCCGCGGCCCTGAGTGAGGGGCGATGCGGCCCTTGCTTCTGTTGTGGCTGGGGGTCGTGGCTCATGGTGTTAGGGCCGCGACTCTTGGGTAGTTTTGAGCACGTTTGGGTATTTTGACCTCGGGAACTTGGTTTTAGGCCTCGGGATCATTCCTACTACCCGGATTAGTGGGGTTTGATGTCTTGGAGGCTAGGTCTTGGTTCCGGGATTGGTTTTAAACTTGAACTCATTGGATCACCATTTGTGGTTGTGACTAGGTCATCGCTAAAGGCTTGGAATTGGGATCGTGCTTGTGGCTCATTTATTGGTAACCTGTGCTTGGACCAAAGGCAAGAAAACTGCACCCCATATGTGACATGCATGGTTATTCTTGATGCATGTTGGATGTTTAAATGTAAACATTGATAGCATATTAAATGCTTAGCAATCTTCCTCATTTGCATATGGTTATTATTGAGGCATGTTGGATGATTAAATGTGATGCATGTGATGCACGAGAAACATGTGATTAAGGCATGGCATGAATATTGACTATGAGACTGATCAGAGCTTGAGTCTCTGTGTTTTTGCAAGATCATAATTGTGCCAGCAACTGTTAAGTAAGCATGTTGAATGCCCTACGTTTGAATATTCGACATATGACATATGCTTGGTAGCATTGCTTACTTGTGCATGGCACTGACTAATTAGGCATAATTGGCAAAGGTGTCAGCATCAAATGTGAAGTTGTGACTCATTAGTCAAGTTTGACAGTGGTACTGGGTACTGGTCACACAGTGCTAACTCATAAGTCAGGAACGACCTTAGCGTGTTCAACGCAAGCAAACAAAGATTAGATCTAATCGACATCTGCATTAAATGACTCAGAAGAGCGTTAATGCCGGACCGACCTCAAGTTCGATGAAAACTAAAAGTGCTTGTGTGACTTACCTATCAGTCACTCATCTGTTTAAGCTAGTGACTGACCTAGTAGTCACTCATTTGTTTAAGCTAGTGACTACCCATCAGCCACTCATCTGATTAGAGCCATTGCAGGAAAGCCCAGGTAACAGTTTTGTTATACGGCTATGGGCACCGAGCCCCATAGTGACTTGCTTGTCAGTCACTCAGTATGGTTAACAGAACCTCAAAGTGATATTCATTCATCTTTTCAGAGCTATAAGCTCTGTATGATCATTCTGATCATCATTTGCATGGCTTTGGGTACTGAGCCCCTAGTGACTTGCTTGTCGGTCACTCAGTATGGTTTACCAGAACCTAAAGTGTTAAATCACTCATCTGATTAGGATTGACTTAATAGTTATCCAATCAGGAGGGAAAGATATCTTATCCTCGATTCCCCGACTTTATATGAGATTATTTGCATGCTTGAATTGAGCTATATTTACTAGGCATGCCAGATGTGATTTGATATCATGATATGATTGTTCTTGAGCATATTGAGTTTTCTTGCTGGGCTTCGGCTCATGGTGCTATGTGGTGCAGGTACAGGCAAAAGAAAGCTGGACCATCCTTGAGTTGGAGAGCTTAGGTGACGACGTGTACATATGCAACTGCTCAACTGCCACGGCCGAGGTTTGAAGGAGAGGAACTAGGATTAAACCCTATTTTGCCGCTTAGATCGGATGGTTGTAAATTTTTTGTTGTAATAAACCTTTAAATTATATTTTTGGGATCCCAATGTATATAATAAACGTTCTAGTGAAACGTTATATCTTAAGAAAAAAATTTAATCCCTAAACCGCTAATCATACTTAGTTACACGTTTATGGCCAAATGACTCGATTAGCGAGTTTAGCACTGTTTGCAATGTGCACCGTAACGGTCCCTGGAGTTTAGGGCATTACAATTTTAGTTGATAACACCTTTAGTTCTAGGAGCAGTAGATTTATGAAATATGGTACTAATATGCGACCTAAGTTGCATCTTTCACCTGATACCTTATTCCCTATCCAAATATTTCGGGAATACAAGCCTAGCTCGGATGAAGAACAAGATCCCAAACATGTTGCCCTCAAGCCTAACCTTAAGCATATTAACCTCGAACTTATTAATCCTCAACATGTTGACCCCGTCATCATTCCTGAAATAATTGTTGTAGACTTCTCCTCTAGTTCAGAGGGTAGGATCACCAACCTTTCAATCCATTTTGCACTTATTCAACAAAGTTTTGCTAACCTTTCCTCACTTTATTTTTGTAAAACAAGACATGACCAAACTAGCCAGGGCCTTTACCAGCCCCGGTCCAGTTGTTAAAAATTCGTGACTCCATAAGAAAGCTCTAGCCTCTGGTCCCAATGGTCCTTCCATCGGAAGCCAAGGTAAGAAAGGTGAAGTCAACATTCCTAACGCTCCCCCTCCTCCTCCAACGAAGTACGCTCCCCAAGACAAGAGTGTTATGATCAACACCCAGCTCACGCTTCCTCCCATTGCTCTCTATTTGGCAAGATTCCCTAATCTCCATAAATGCTCGGTCTGAATTCTCATTGACAATCTCCTCGACCATGCAGAGCGATTGGCTAAACGAGAGCTTGACAGGATTGAGGAAGCTCCTCTTGTTGATGTCTACAACCAGGCCTTCAAGATTCACCTAATGGTAATTTCCTTAGCCAATTGTGTGTATATATATATTTATTTATTTATAGATCTCCATTTTCTCATAACAAGCTTTTTCTTATACACTATTTTGGCTCAAGATAGAGTTGAAGACAAAATGAGGTCTCAACTGACGGAGGCCAACAAAATGAGGGTCCAACTAGATGGTATGAATGTTCATCTGGAAACCAAGGCAAAGCAGCTTCAGGAGGAACTCGGCACTAATCTAATTAATAAATATAGCTCGAAAGAGTGCACCACTGAGCTCGTGAGAGTTCAAGAGGAGATCAATGCTGATGTTGAACCCTCAAATAGTCGCACTGAGCTAAGGTTGAGGCCCTCTAGAAATCTATTAACGCTAAGGTGGATAGCTCAGTAGAGGAAGTGCTCTGCAGAGTCTGTTGTTTTAATGAAGACGTCGTCTATTCGTTCCTAGAAGACAGCATCTTGACCCCTTACATTGCTAATTACAGAGTTCGTCTTGCTCGGGATCCTAGCAAAACATCGAAGACTATAGCTGCCACTGAGCGTGGGGAGGATGAGGTTTCTTCCAAACAAACATGAGTTGGAGATGTTGTAATGTGTTTAGGAGACTTTATACATATATCTATATTTTGTATTTGATTTCCAAAATATTTTGTAATTAGGTCTTTCAGGCCGACACAATCTTTACTTTCATTTTAGATCAATTTTTGGATGCTTACTTCCTCTTTTGTGGTTTTATTATTCATCTTGTATCATATAATTTTATTTATCTATTTATTAATAGCCATATATATTATTTTTCTCTATGAACATTTTCAAACTTCTGAATACACTTAGTTCCAATGTTTTTGTAGAGAATTCATGTCCATTTATAACTAGTCTTATAGTGTTTTTTGCTTAATAGCTACCTGTTTCTATTCCGACCTTATTACTTTGAATTTTCAAACTAGTTTTATCATAAGTTCTGATCATAATTATATTTATTCCCCAACTATTAATTTTTGCTCGATTCTTCACTTCAAAACTTCACTTGTATACTAGATTTGAATTTATCAAAGATTTTGATGTACAAGATATAATGATTATACGTACCCACCCCCTAAGTGATTAGAATTTAGATATATTCTAGCTCGCTTTTAATGGGTTGAAGAAGTAACAATAAGAAGTGAAAGCAAAAAATGGTATGGTGTTTAAACTACAAAGTAACCCTTAAGTTTATTCAATTCTTATAACAAAAATATGGCTTTTATAATTCCAAGCCTTTATTCCTTACAATCGAAAGAAAAATAAAAAAAACTTCCTAATTGAACTATAGAGAATATTACCGAAGATGAAGTGTGTTCCAAGTTCACATAATTTTTTCTCCATTCAGAAGAGATAACTTGAAATTTCTTTCTCAAAGGATTTCCATGACCTGATATGATCTTCCCCAGTTTGGTCCTAGCGATCCGTGGAACAAGTGTGTTGATATTTTTTTATCCACATTACAACAAACAATCAAGGAGGAATGTTGCGAATAAAGCAAAATTAAAGTACCCTTCATGGATCTACATCTTATGTTGTCGTATGACAAGCACCACAAGGCTAATGGTAGATGGGTGAACAAGGCTGCTAAATAAGACTATGTAAGTAACTATTTAGGTTTTAATTAAATATATATTATTTTTTTATTGTATACTATTTTTTTTCTTAACTGTAGAAGAAGTTTCTTGCACAACAAGCGACTTAGAGAAATGATTCATCTTCTTGAGTCGGAAGTTCCTCAGCAGATGAGACATAAATTATCACAAAAGTGCTGGGTGAACGTCACAGCCACAACCATGGGCATGGATGCAAGTTAAAGGGTACTGCTTCTATTTTTGACTCATCCTTGTAGTCATCATTCACAAAGCAGACGTCGCCACCACCACCTAAAAGTGTGCCAATGGAGCTTGTTCAAAGCATGTGTCAATAATTCAATACAATGATCCAATGGTTGTACAACAACATGGAAACCTTACATTAATCATTTATTAGTCTGGAGCTTAATGCGACCATTCCAGAACTTGATAACGTTATCGTTGATCATAGCCAAATGTTTTAGATGATGACGGAAAATTTTGCAATGACAGTCTAGCATCCACTACAGCAGCCAGAGCATCCACCAAAGCAATCCAACAATGATGGTAAGAACCAGACAAATTTAGGGGATGCTTAGATTACTTATATATGAGTTTGCAGTAGTTTAGGTTATATTGTTTGCCTTAAACATTAGTTAGTATGAACTTTTACTTATGTATTATGAAATTTCATTTTAAAATTCTATTGTTATTCATATAGTTAAATTAATTATTTTTAAAATAAAAATTATTATTTAAATAAACAAAATTAATTAATATAATAATTTCAAAGATCTATTGCGATGTTGTTGTAGGTGAAAATAATATTCATTTTTTATTGGGATTGGTCAAGAGTGATGAAAAGTCATCGCAAAAGGTTTTCAAAAGAAACTCTATTGCGATGGCTTGTTGTCGCAATAGGCTATTGAAATTTCAATTTTTTCCCTTTCACCACCCGTGCTATCCAAAATGTGTGATGATTCGAGGACGACATGTCGTCTCTGTAAGGAAAACTTTTGGCGATGACACATAGATGTCGTCCCAGTATGACCTTGTACATATGAACCTTTTTTGACAACTTATCAACGATGACATGTCGTCTTTGTAGACAAATATAGATGGTCGAGCAGCCTATTGCGACAACATTTGTCATCACAATAAGCCTCTTTTCTTGTAGTATTGGTAACATTAAAGACAAAATATGACCTCTCCTTTGTGCTTGTCAAGATAAGTTCTTTTCTAATTGAGGGGAAAAGGTTTTTCTAAAAGCTATGGTACAATCTATTCCTACATATACTATGAGTTGTTTCAACTGTCTACAACTTTATGTAAGGCAATTGAGTGTTTAATGGCTCATTCTTAGTGGGGGTTCAAAGTTGATGGTCATTCTATTTATTGGAAAAATTATAAATTTATGTGTTCCTCCAAGAGGGATGGTTGTATAGGTTTTCATTCTTTTCAATTCTTAATCAAGCATCACTAGCTAAACAGACGTGGAGGCTGATTTAATTTCCTCACTCTTTGGTCGATCGGGTTCTTAAAGGTAGATATTACTCTCAATGATCTTTTATTTATTATAATATTGGAAATTCTTCTTCACTCACTCGGCATAGTGTTCAGCGTGGTAAAACTCTTCTTCATCATAGATTTCAATGGAAAATAGGAGATGGGGCTATTAGGAGCCACTAATCCTTGGTTGTTGGGGACTGCTACGTTCAAGATTTTTTATTTTAGTAGACATTAAATAATGTCAAATTAAGGCTCTAAACTCCATTTTTTGTGCTTTGGACTGTCAATGCATATTACAATTACCATCGAGTCTTCTTCCTCATTTTGATATGTTCATTTGGCACCACTCAACTTCTGGTTTATAATTAGTCAAATTACATGGGTTAACCTCCCACATACATTTTGAGATTCCAAGCTCTACCTATAACACATCTAATAAATGATTCATTAATTTATGGTCCTTAGAGCTGCCTTATACAATTACATTTTTTTCTTGGAAGGTCATGTTGGGGATAAGGATATAAACCAAGCTTTGGATATTACAATTCAAAGGAATAAACAATGATAATCTATTCTCTAATGGAATAATAATACAAAGAACAAACATAAAATGAAACAAGTGGTAGAATTGACCTTTGGGTTGAATAACCTTCATACATAAAATCACAAGTCTATGATTTTATGTGAATCAACAAAAATAAAACAAAGGCTTGACACAAATTGAGAATTGTTGTCCAAAAATCTCTATCCGTAGCCTCCTCCTTGAGATTTCTTGAAGCTACTACAATGGAATGAGATTGGGATTCACAAGCCTTGAATCTTCAAGCAAGTCAAGCTTTCTTGAAGAAGATCTTGGAGAAAACTAGTAATCTTTAGAGCTAGAGAGTGAGAGGATTTAGAGAGAGAGAGAGAAAGGTGAGAGATCAATTGACCAATTAACTAAAATGACCATTTTAAATAGTATAGGAACTCTCATTAGACTCAACCAATGAGATTGGAGTATTTTAATTTGAATTTTGGAGCCAAAAATACGTCATTGTGCGGTCCTGTACGGACCGCCCAAGCGATGCATCGCCTGCACCCACGCGATGCATCGCCATTGTGTAGGTGATACATCATCTGTATGGCCCTATCAAGTCCAAGTGACGAACACCTACAATTCTGACTTGGCTCCCCAAAACATGCCTCAAATCATCTCGAAATGCTCCCAAACTTTTTGGGTACTGTTATACACTCCAAAGGAACACTTTGGATCCAAAAAGATGATTTACAAATGCCTATACCAAAAGTCAACTCTCTCATGTTGACTTTAGTGAAGCTGTTATGGTTTTTGCACCTTTTCGTGCCTGAACAATTTCACTATGTATTTAACCAATCATAACAATTCTCCACCTAGATAACTGCATCCTCATTCCTTTAGCTCAAATGATATTAGTGCATAAAATAAAGTACATTTTGGGTTTGATCTTTATCTTAGAGAAAACACTACAAAACTTCTATCGAAATGCTAAGGTATTCTTAAAAGATTGAACCCAACATTCCTAGTGATAAAAACTGGTAATATCTCACACACTTTTACTTGATTACTCATGTATTTTCCACTTGTCGCGCTTAGCACTTTTATGGCATTCTGCATATCCATTCATGAATCATCTGGAGAGAAACACATAGTCTCTTCAGAGGTGGCACCACCTCTAGGTTCATATAGGTAAAATTCTTTCATCATCTTTGCTACTTTTAGAGATGCTTGTTGCTCTTCCACTTAATTTTATTAAAAGTCTTTGACTTAACCCTCCTATCTGGTAGCAACCAACATTAACTCCTTCTAGATGGGACTCTTTAAGTCATTAATGATGTAAACAATTTTTCTTATCAACAACTTGTTCTTACCCATTGAACTCTACACTTGATGTATACAAGTTTTGAGTTGGGTTTCCATCATTGGGGAATCTATTGGTCAAGGAATTTTAGTCCCATCCCTTTATTTGTAGAATTTTCCAAACCTCTCGCAAAAGGTTTGGCAAACAGATCCACTAAGTTCTCACAAGATTTGACATACGAAATTGATATGACACTCTTATCAATCAATTCCCTCACATAATCATGTCTTAGACTTATATATCTAGACTTCCCATTGTAAATCTTATTGTAAGCACTAATCAAAGTGGCTTGATTATCACAATGTATCGAAATTGTTGATAGATCCACCGCGGTTTTTGGTATCTAAATCATGAGATCTCTTAGTCACTCGACCTCTTTGTCAGTTGCCACTAGAGCGACAAACTCAGACTCCATGGTTGAGTGACATATACATGTTTGTTTCTTAGATCTTTAAGAAATGATACCCTCACCAAGGGTGAACACCCGACTGGTTGTGGAGAGATTATCTCCTACACCGGATATCCTTTAAGTATTCTAGGAAACATAGAATATTGGAACCATAACTCTTTCATCCTTTTAAGGTATCCAAATACTCTTTGCACGACCTTCCAATGTTTGATACTTGGATTGCTAGTAAACCTACTTAGTTTACTAACCGCAAATGCAATATCCAATCTAGTAAAATGTGTGGCATACATTAAAATCCCAATTGCACTTCCATACTCTAGTTGAGCCACCAATCTCCCTTCATTCTTTTCAATTTTAAGACTTGAATCAAAAGGTGTGTTTACCGCTTTTATATTAAGATGACCAAACTTGTCAAGCATTTTCTCAACATTATAAGCTTGACCTAGGGCATATCCATCAACATTTCATCAAACTTTGATACTGTTGGGAAACTTATACATGATCTTTATTTATTTTCATGTAGATCTAATATTAAACAAGTTAATATGAGACAACCTAGAACATGTTTCTAAAATTAAATTCAAAGAGAAATAATTATAAGAATACTTACATTATACGCAGCGGAATGAATGAGTCCTTCCTTCAGTTTCTCTAACCCTTGTATTCTTTCTGTCGCAGAGTATTACCAAGAAACTGAAACCGATCTTCAATTTTCTTCACAGTCTTCCAAAGTATCCTTAGAATCACCTAGACTAGAGTGGGCAATTCTCAACAGATGAGATAGATATAGAGAGAAGAAGAGTAAAGAACAATGAGGCTTAGGAAAGGACTTATGTTTAGAGAGAATCTAAAACCTATCAGAAACTTGTGTTTCAAAAATCTGAACTTATGTTTTCATCTCTCAGTCAGCATTCCTTTTATAGAATAAATTAGGTCATTTATTTAATTAAAAAATCAATAAAATAATTGCCAATAATCAGCCAGAGGTCAAAATTAACATGGGCTTTAGGCCCGTGAAATTTCTCATTTATTATAAGCCCATTGGACTTAAAATTAGTGCCTGTATTATTTTCTATTGATTTAATTAATTAAATAATTTTTCAAATCCTTTATCAAATTAATTATTTATAATTTGACCCTTGATTTAAACTTATTTATTAATTTAGATACCAATTTATCTTAATTAATAAATCTGCTCTAATATCTCTTTTCTTCTCTAAATTACATAACTCTGTGAAACTATCCAAAATGTACCTGGTCAACTTTGATAATTATAATTGATAATTAAATAAATTAATTGAGACTATCTAGATGATTTTATCCAAGGTACAGTGGGGACCATGGGCCTATGAAATCAAGCTCCAATAAGTTATCATAAATCTAACAAATAAATTTACTAACTTATTAATTCCCCGAGACTCCACTAAAGACTCAGAATTGCACTCTTGATCATAGAACGCTCTATAACAAATGTAGATACGATATTAGTTATCCATTGTTACAACCATAATTGTCACTGAATCCTCTATAGACGGTCTACAACGAGATGGGGCTAAAATACCGTTTTACCCCTCATTGTATTTTATCCTTAAAACACTTAGTTCCTTGTAAATTATATTTCAATAAACTAATATTAATTACTGAAATGAGATATCTATCATTTAGCACCTTCAACCAAACTAAAAGAAAACCATCATATCACTTCTTCATAAGAAGCTATAAATATTCATATCTATGATTAACACCCCCACTCAATTATACTACCGAGTTCTCAAGATGTAATTATGGGCTAGTCTGTAGGGTAAGTTGGTAACGAACAAGTCAAAGAACTCAAATAATACAATCACTTAGAATACTAACCACTCAGAATTGAGATTGAATTGAACTATGGTCAACTATGTGATATGACTAGAATAGATGATAAAGATATGTTTACTTATCCTATTAACTGCCAATATTGGTCCAGTCTGATGTAACAAATACATCTAATCTTATCTACTTTGCTAATGTTCTGGAAAGAACATAACACTACAATGTGTAAGTAGATCATATTGTAGATTGGCAAGTCATTGTAAATCCTGTGCACTGACTAATCTTAGGACTATCTTATTTTGAACATATAATCATATTTATATTCCACTATGATTACGTCACTATAAATACGATTAGATATATGCTCAGGATTTAATAGAAGTTTATATTAATTAAATAATCATGAAAATAAAATATGTGAGCAAAGTGATTGACCAAGCCAAAAAGGATTTCTATTCTTTTATTGATAATAAAATGAGATTACAAAGAAATTGGGTTTTAATTAGGACATAAAACCCCAACCAACTCTCACTTGCACTAATTGAAACTAATTCCTTAATTCTACTAATCCCATTTCCTTGATAGGCTTATCAAATGTAGCTTCTGGTAGTGTCTTTGTAAACGGATCTGCAAGATTGTCTAATCTTCTTAACCTTCACATCTCCCCTGTCCACATATTCTCGAATTATATGATACTTCCTTTTTATATGCTTACTCCTCTTGTGACTACGAGGTTATTTCGAGTTGGCTATCGCTCCTGTATTGTCACAAAACAACACAAGTAGTTTATCCATTTCTGGAATAACACCAAGACCCGAATAGAACTTCTTTAGCCAGATTATTTCCTTAGCTGCTTCTGACGCGGCTATGTACTCAGCCTCCATGGTGGAATCTAAGATTAAAGACTGTTTTACGCTTCTCCATATCACAGCTCCACCCCCAAGAGTAAACACCATTCCAGAAGTAGACTTCCTATCATCAACATTAGTCCAAAAATCTGAATTGGTGTAGCCTACAGGGTTCAGAACACCACCCTTGTAGACTAACATATAATCCTTAATCTGCTTTAAATACTTCGGGATATTCTTAACTACTATCCAATGTTCCGCTCCTGGGTTTGACTGATACCTGCTCACTACTCCTACTGCATAGCAGATATCTGGTCTAGTACGCAACATGGCATTCATCAGACTTCCAACTGCAGATGTGTAAGTAACTTTTCTCATTGCATCTTCCTCTTCAAGAGTCTGGGGAGACTGCTTCTTTGAAAGATGAATTCCATGGTGGGACGGTAAACGCCCTTTCTTGGAATTTGTCATCGAGAATCGTTCAAGCACTTTATACATGTAAGCTGCTTGAGATAGAGCTAAGAGTTTGTTCTTTCTATCCCTAATGATCTGGATACCCAGAACATAACTTGCTTCAACCAAGTCCTTCATTTGGAATTGGGTGCTCAGCAAATTCTTCACATCTGACAATTTCTTAACTTTGTTTCCAATGAGTAAGATATCATCTACATAAAGAACCAAGAGTACAACTATTTTATTTTCCTTCAGTTGGTAAACACAAGGCTCATCAATATTTTGTTCAAAGCCATAGGTTTTGACTATTTCATCAAACCTAAGGTTCTAGGAACAAGAAGCTTGCTTAAGTCCATAAATAGACCTATTCAACTTGAAAATTTTGCCTTCTTGTCCAGCTACTTTAAAACCTTCTGGCTGATCCATATAAATGACTTCGTCAAGCTTTCCATTAAGAAAATTTGTCTTGATGCTGCATTTTCCAGATCTCATAGTCGAGAGTGGCTGCTATGGATAGGAGGATGCGAATGGATTTGAGCATGGCTATCGAACTAAAAGTTTCCTTATAGTCCACGCCTTCTCTTTGGGTATAACCCTTTTCCACTAATCGAGCTTTATAAGTCTCGATATTTCCATCAACACCTCATTTATTCTTATAGATCCATTTGCACCCAATGGCCCTAAAGTCACTAAGTGCTTCCACAAGATCCCAGACGGAATTTGAGTACATGGACTCCATTTCTTGTTTCATGGCTTCGAGCCATAGTTCCTTTTCAGGGCTAGCCATTTCTTATTTTAAAGACAAGGTATCATCATCACTGGTGTCATTAACAACCATATTGGTTTTACCATCCATACCATAGCAAACTAGGTTCCTAGAAACCATCCCACTACAATGAGGCTCCATGACTATTTGCTGAAAAACAGTGGTACTTTCTTCATTTAAATCAACTTGCGTCGGTTGGACATGAAGAGTGGGAATTTCTTCATCAACTCGCATTGATGACAATGGAACATTGATAGGAGTCAATTCTTTAACCATCTCATCTAAAACTACTTTGTTGCGTGGTTTGATGTCTTGGACATAGTCATTTTCCAGAAAAGTAGCATTCGTAGAAGTAAACACTTTCTTTTCTGAATGACTATAGAAAATTCCACCCCGAGTACCTTTTGGATAGCCAAAAAACATGCAAACTTTAGTTCACGGTTCTAGCTTTCCTTCCTTTTTCCTCAGGATGTGGGCGGGACACCCACAGATTCTATAATGGCGTAAACTAGGTTCACAAACATTCCAGCGTTCTAAAGCTATTTTGGGGATTGATTTAGATGGCAAGACATTGAGAATGTCATTCGCGGCTTCAATTTCATGTCCCCATAATGAATTTGAGTAACTAAGCGTGCATCTAACCATTTCCAATAAAGTTCTGTTTCGGCATTCTGCTACACCATTTTGTTGCGGAGTACCTGGGACAGTAATATGTGATAAAATCCCAAGTTCAGTTAAATGATCTTGAAACTGCATATTCAAATATTCTCCACCCCTATCAAATCGCAAGATCTTTAATGTTTTACCTAATTGGTTCTGAGCCATCGCTAAGAATTCCTGAAACTTTGAAAATGTTTCTAATTTCCTATGCATTAGGTAAAAACATGAGTATCTAGAGTAATCGTCAATGAAAGTAACAAAATACTCAAAACATCTAAATGGACAAGTATAAGTGGTTCTTTGGCCCTATCACCCTTTGCAGAGAATGGACGCTTGGTCAGTTTTCCTTCTAGACAAGATTCACAGACAGGTAATTCACCTAAGGTGAGTTCCCTCAAAGGCCCATCCTTTGTAAGTCTTTGAATCCTATCATAACCAATGTGACCTAGTCTTAAGTGCCATAATAAATACGTTATATTATCGTTATTAGTCTTTTGACGTTTATTGGTCCTAGGTTTAGCTACTTTGAATAAATCACTGTTAAGAGCAAGGGGTTCGTTAGGTCGCAGAATATAAAGCTCGTTTTCCAAACATGCAATACACAATTGTGATCCATTGAAGGAAATAGATATATTAGAACTTGTGAAAGTCATAAAAAAAATTGTTCTAATTGCAACATGGAAACTAAAATTAAATTTCTACTAAAATCTGGAATAAAAAATACATCATTTAAAATTAAAAATTTATTTCCGAACTTCAGACGAGCTCTTTCTCTAGCTTGGACCGCAACGAACGCTTAGTTCCCAACTCTAAGCTTTAAGCTGCCTTCATCCACTTCCTCCCACGATTAAAGAAGTTGTAAAGAGTTGAAAACATGATTGGTATATCCAAAATCAATAATCCAAACGGATTTATCATTCTCAAAAGCACATGTTTCTAAGATAAATGAACTATAATCATTACCTTTGTTTTTCGCTGCTAGAAACTTGGGGCAATCACATTTCCAATGTCTCTTTTCTTTGCAGTGAAAGCACTTACCTTTACCTTTCTTGTTTTTATTGTTCTTCCCCTTAGGCGCCTGTGCATTTGGTTGTGCACTCGTCTTTGCAGCCTTTGCAGGCTTGGGGTTGTTGTTTTGTCCACCTTTCCTCTTGTTTCCATCTTTCAAAGATGAAGCTTGGTTAGCTTCAGCCTTACCTTGATCAGCAGCAACAACAGTAGTCTTATTTTCTCCTCCCTTACTAGGTCCACCCATGGTAAGCTCAGTAATCTGAAGCTCGTTCATGGGCTGCGTCAGACCATAGTTGAGTTGATCACGAACATGCAGACACAGTGCCATTCGAGCATTTACGGTGCTATTCGAGCATTTACGGTGCCATCACAAACGTGCAGACGCAGTGCTCATTCTGGGGATTCCTCAATCATGAAGAATTCAGAGTTGTCACCAATCAACTCTATGTTGATATTTTGCTTCCATTTAAGGAATTTTTCTCCAGTGAGTTTCTCCATCGAAAGTTCAGAAAGGATGGGAGTAGACACAACCAAACTCTAAACTACCAATTATCAATAAAATAGAAATCAATCTCTTTTGCTCAATAAAAATCCTATTCACACAAATTTCAAGAAATAGCACAACATATACAAAAAATATGTAAGATATGATAAAAAAATACCAAAATAATCATATCTCTATTTCTTCAGGTTTTTAACAAATCTATGATATCCTTGTCCCGGTTAGCGAGAGTAAAACATACCACTAGTTAAATAAAGTTGTAAAGTTATTTAATAATGGACACCATTATTAACAACTTATTGTTCGATAAAAATAAGAAAACAAAATCTCTTATTTTATGAGCTAGACCCACGGTTTCGATAATCACAAATTTAGTCCTAGTAGTCACCGTAGGGGTGAGTCTAATAGAATTTGACCTATAATTATCTATCTTTCGAAATCTAACCTTGTCAAAATAACTAATGAACACCTTCCGTAGGGGAACAAATCAAAGCATCTCGAGGCCCCATTAAGTTATTAGCATTGTTAAACCAATGGTGGAGATCGAATATAATTATTAAAATAAGCTCATTATAAAAATAAAAATACTATTTTTATTATTTACTTTTAGAAAATCAATGACTATGGTTCTCCAAAAAATTGAAAAGATTAAATTTTTAAAACCAAAGTCCTATAATTTCCTATTAATTCTAAAGTGTCACATTGAAACAAATTAAATTAATTTAAACCTAATTTGTTGCTAATCAATATTTAAGTTTGACTAACATAATGAACCTATACAATTAAATCCAACTCAGGTAATGGGCCTTAACAATTGGGTTGTATGGAGGAGGGTTGGGTTCCGTATGTCGTTCCTACTACTAAGACCCCCAAACTTCCATACTAGGTCCAAAAGACAGGAATTTAAACGTTCATTTTATTAATTGTTATTAATTTATTGGGCCCACTATAGTCATGCAAAGCAAATGGGCATTCATAAGTGGAATCACCCACAAGAGAGGAATTTAAACTTTACATTTTTTAATGGGCCCAAATAAAACCTATCATTTTATGAATATTTTATTTTGCAAAAATCCATATATCAAACAAACATATGGGCCACTGTATGCATCTACGCCCAATTGCAAAAATACCACATATAGTGCAATTATAATTGGGTTTTTTTCATAAATATGGCCTTTTAGAGATTATTGTGCTAAAATATGGGAATTAAACTTTCTCTAATTTGTATGGAAAAATTTAATTAAAAAAAACTTAGTTTATGGGAAAACTAACTACATAGGCCAATTGAAATTTAAACAAAAACACATCAGCACAACCAGGGGCACAATGGTAATTAACAATACAATAGTCCTCAGCTCAAGCATGAAAATCGATCAAAACCTTCTCCAAAACCATGAAACTCTTTGCAATTGCTTCCATCTCCGGCGCTCCCTTCTCTGACAATAGCTTTCTTCTCCGACGACAACTCCTATCTCTGGCGATATCCTCAACATTCGATCAATACTAGAAAAGTTTTGACCTCATCTCCTGCAAAAATACTTAACAAAAATCCATTCACTGTGGCAAGAAATTACTGATCTTTTTCTGCATAAATCAAATAAATTCCAACAATCTTCCAATCATACGTGCTGCAATCTTTTCAATTTCGGGTGACCTGCATCTCTGGTATACAACCGAGAAACAAGGTTTGCAAAAATTGTCTCCTCTGTCAATTCTATTCTATTGTCATTTTCTTTTATTTGAAAACTATCTTAAATTTTCTACATAAAACTATTTTGTTTGCATACAAATTCACAATTATAGATGAACTATTATCATGATTATAATGATAATGATCATTATGTGCTTTTTGAAAAACACAAACACTTTATAAACTAAAAAATTGAAAAGATTTATTTAAACCTACTAATTTGTGTACATTGATTGACCAAAAATAGACAAGAAACAAGAACTCTGGAAATTTTAAATTCTAATTTGTCTTTTCAATAAAAAGAATCATTTGATATTAGTGTGAATTTTAACTGCCAAAACATTCAGCAACAATAGGGTAACTAGTTACCTTGAAAACAGTCAATAAATTCAACTAAATGTTTCAGTAGAGTATGTGATTACAGATTAAGGTAACCAGTTACCTTCCCATCAATATGAACTTTAGCCAACAATGACTGATGATGATCAGTTCCGAAAAGCGAGGTAGAAAAATTAAGCACATTTTAAATCAAGAAAGGTCGGTAAAATTTGAGAAAACTATTTCATGCATGATCATGCAGTGCAATATTACTTATATATACCTGCAGTATTGGAAGATAATATTAATATGAAATAAAAGTTGGAAATCATAATATTTGGCCTCTTTACGTAGTTGCTTGATTGTGATTAGGCCTGAATTAGAGACTTTGTCTGAGACAGTGAAAGGAAAAGATCACAACAGGGTTTGCAAAGAAACTCTTTAAGATTAAGATTAACGAATAGATATATCTAGGAGGTTCACTACTTAGTTACACTAGTGATATTAAACTACCATGTCCTACTAATTAGCTATATGTCCATATATATAGTACTCTTTTTTTCTTCTTTCCTTTTTTGATCAATTCAATGCCATATCTTGAACTGAGTAAAGGGTTGTTCTCTACTCTTTCTCTGACTGATTTCAGAGTGATGAATAAAATTTTTACTATATTCTTCATTTTTTTTTCTTGGGCGAATTGGTTGTATACATTGATTGACTAAAAATAGACAGAAAACAAGAAATTTGAAAATTTTAGATTCTAATTTGTCTTTTCAATAAAAAGAATCATTTGATATTAGTGTGAATTTTAACTGCCAAAACATTCAGTAACAATAGGGTGACCAGTTACCCTGAAAAATAGTCAATATATAAAACTAAATGTTTCATAAGGTTATGTGATTACAGATTAAGGTAACCGGTTCCCTAGCCCATTTAGAACCAACTAACTCCTTAAAAATTGCCAAAATTTTGCAGGTATGGACACTACTAATTCTTTGGTTCAGTTTGGAGGCAAGTGGAATGAAAACAACGAGTACCAAGGGTACACAATGACTGGGATATTAACACCACCAAATTGTTCTCTTGATAACTTGGTGAATTTGATAAAAAAAAGGAGATAAAGGAAACAACGACAACTATTGAAGTTTCTTATTAAGTAGCCAAAGAAACACCACCAATGAAGGTTGAAACAAACAATTCAGTGTTACTCTACATGGAAATAAAGAAAAAATTTGTTGGAAAAATATCCGACTTACCATTGTGTGTCACTATAGTTCAAGAATCAAGCAATGAAAATAACATTTTTCTACTAGCAAATCAAAAAGCTACAACAGAAGAAATGGAGGTGGGGACATTATTAATGCAAGCAAACCAAGCTTCTATCAATGAACAAATGTTACTTGAAGAAGGATTGTCAAGCACAATAAATGAGGGCATCAATGTGTCATACATACCTCATTTTGTTAAAGAAGTTGTTGATTTCATAATTGAAGACAATACAAAAAGAAAAAAGAAGTTGGAAGAAATCCAAATAGTAATATCTGATTACAGAGTCAACACAATAGAGCAAGGGCAAATTTACAAGGACAAAAACACAATCAAATCAACTCTTAGCTACTATGCAATACTGCATAACTTCTAGTTCAAAACAAAAAGATCAGAACCTACAGAGTACCTAGTTACCTGCGCAGATAACACATGCAACTGGTGAGCATCTAAGTACAGAAATCAAGATTCATTCATGGTACAAAAATTCATTCCAAATCACACTTCCTGTGTTGAAATTGTTATGGAAGACCATAGGCAAGCAAAAAGCATCATAATTGGTTTATTAATAAAGAATAAGTACAAGTCAATCAAAAGAAATTACCCTCCAAATTACATCAGGAATGATATGAATGATGACTTTGGAGTAACCATCGGATACACAAAAGCATGGAGATCAAGAGAGAAAGCTTTGCATCTAGTAAGAGGAAACCCAGATGATTCATATCAAAAGTTTCCAATGTAGCTTTACATGTTGAAGTAAGCAAATCCAGGAATAATAACACACATACTCACAGACAAGGAAGATAGATTCAAATACCTATACATAGCTTTTCCTAACTCAATCAAGGGCTGGAGATACTTGAGGCCTATAATTTTTGTTGATGGAACTTTCTTGAAAAATTCACATGGCAGTACCCTATTTTCAGCATCAACATTAGATTCAAACAACAACATTTTTGTGTTTGCTTTTGGAATCGCAGACTCTGAAAATGATAACTCATGGCTTTGGTTCTTCTCCAAACTGAGAGACACCTATGGAGAACCCAAAGGTATGATAGCTTCAATTATATATTCTTGTTTACAAAGACAAAAAAAATTGGTTACCGAAACCAAATACACACATACATGCTATTTCTTTTAGTATCTGATTAAAGTAACTAGTTACCTTCACCAAAAATTTTAAAAAAATGAATAATAACTCATTTTTGTTTTTTATTTTACAATATTTATACTCCACAGGATTGGCTATAGTTTTTGACAGACATAAGAGCATAGATAATGCAGTACATATGGTGTACCCAAATGCTTTCCATGGAGCTTGCATGTTTCACTTGCTCAATAATTTGAAAAGCAAGTATGGAAGCCATGGTGAAGAGCTACAAATGAATTTCATAGCAGCAGCAAAAGCATACACAAAAACAGAATGAGAACACTACATGAGAGACCTTGATAGACTTGATAGACGCATTAGACCCTATATAGAGAAAGCCAAGTATGAAACTTGGGGAAGATCATACTCGCCAACAAAAAGATACACCATGATGACATCCAGCATCGCAGAATCACTCAATGTTGCACTAAAAGCTGCAAGAAATCTCCCCATTGATATCTTGGTTGAATGCCTTAGAAGTTTGGTTCAAAAGTTGGTTTGGAACAACTCAAATAATGCAAACGGAACATCCACAAAAGTCTCTACAACAATAGAGAATGAGTTCAGACATGACATTGTTTCAAAAATGAAGTATGAGGTATGCAACTAAACTTATTCTTACTATTCTTTAATCATTCAATAGATGGTAACCAATTACCTTCCATAACAACAACAAAAAAAAACATTAAGTTACATAGAAGGATAACTAGTTACTTTCAATGTTAATTCTAGTTAAAATGTTTATTATCTGATTCTATTTCATGACAAAACTATTTTTAGGTCTTATAGAATACCAAGTTCGTGATCAAAAGGAGATAAATTTCACAGTAAATTTACATAATAGAACATGTACTTGCAATGTGTTTCAAGAAGATGAAATGCCTTGTGGGCATGCAGTAGTTGTCATTGCAACGAGAAACTTGAGAGTGTATGATTATTGTGCAAAGTTCTACAAAACAGAAACGTTGAAAGCATTGTATCAAGAAAATGTTCATCGTTTGCCCCATAAAGATGAATGGAATCTCCCACAACACTTGGACATAGTGGTGCTGCCTCCAAAGGCAATAGTCCCTGCATGAAGACCAAGAAAGAAAAGACTAAGATCAAGAGGGGAACCTAAAATAATAATCACTTGTGGGAAATGTGGGAAATCAGGACATAACAGACAGTCTTGCAAGAATCCTTCAATTGAGAAGCCAAACAAATAGCAAAACAAACCTTTAATAGCTTTATTCATTAAAAGAGTGACTTTCATATTCATGAAGTATTATTCAGTATTTTAATAAGATTGTTTCAAATTTAAACACATTGATTGATTACGCAAACTTATAAATTCCTATCAAACTAATTTCTTAAATTTGTTTACTTCTTATTTATCAATGCCACCATCAGCATACATATACCAAAAGGAAACAAACATAAACGTAACTAGTTACCCAAAAATAACAATAAAACAACGATATAGGTAACAGGTTACCCTGATACAACAATACAAGATAAATTACCCACTATAACAATCTAAAAGCCAAAAAAATTAAAACATTTACTTTATTCTATCACAAACTCCTTTATATATAATATTAAAGTTACTTTAATACTAACTTAATAAATGGGTTGCAACACTAAGACAAACTTAGTGGAAAAATCTAAAAAACACTTAAGTAACTAGTTACCCTCGGTATATTAGCAAATAAACAGCTTGAGTACCTGGTTACCCTCAAAATCATTCTTGCCCCAATTGCACCTAGAAAATTAGTTAAACTACCAAACTGGGAACTAGTTACCCTTAAATAATTCCATAAAACAATGGAAAAAAAAATACAAAAACAAATAGAAAACTAGCTACCTACTTTAAAGTGTTATATAAAATATATATTAATAATTGAAATTAAAAAACAACAAACCAATGGGGAAAAAATCTAAAAAACACTTAAGTAACCAGTTACCCTCGGTATGTTAGCAAAGAGACAATGTGGGTACCTGGTTACATCTAAATCATTCTTGCCACCACTTACACCTGGAAAATTAGCTAAACAACCCATCTGGGAACTAGTTACCCTCAAATAATTCCATAAAACGAAGGAAAAAAATACAAAAAAATGTGGAATACTAACTACCCCTTGAAAGTGTTATATACAATATATATTAATAATTGAATTAAAAAACAATGAACAAAAAAATTAAAATAAAACAACAAATGAATTAACAAAAGGCTATACTGATATATATATAATGACCTTAAGAATCTCAATGTTTTACATAAGCATAAATTTAAAATAACTAACTATAAAACTAGAAATTGACCAATCATTTAATAACTGGTATATCAAAATAAAAAAGCAAAAGAAACATAATATCACTAAAAGACTATGCAGCAATCTTCATTCTCTTCTGTCTCCTCTCCAAAAGCCTTTCCTTGAAATCATCGCTAATTAAGTACCCCTCAAGTGCTTTGTTCTTTCCATGATAGTACAAGAGGACAGCAATGTCTTCGCAAGCGAGACGAACATCAATATGTTTAGGCATCTCATTCTCCTTCCCAAGTATTATTTGCTCAGCAAAATAAGTAGAGAACCTTCCAGAACCACTAAGAGCATGACACTTGTCATAATTATGTTTATTTGAGGATTTAAGTATTTTTTTTAATATGATAATTTCACTCCTCAAACTCTATAAATAGGACCTAGAACCCAGTCCTTTCACTTACTCTTCAGCTGTGATCATACTCCAAGGTGCTAGTGAGAACATAAGAGTGATACATTTGGGTTGGGAAAGAAAAAAGCTTTATCAAACACTTGGGAAGTAAGGATTAGATTATTTCGGTATTGGAGTTAGGCCAATCCTTAAGATCAACAAAGGTACCCTTATTATTAAGTTTAACTCTTTTGATTCCTTAGTTTCTTTAGTTTTCATTCAGGTTCTAACTTTTGTTATGGTTTTGTGGTTAGGTTTTTAAGTTCTTTGAACTTAAGGTGTCTTTTCGGTAAATTTTCTCTTAATGGTTTAGTTCTATTCTTTTCATCTCTTTTCTTTAGAAATACTTACTATTCTATTGCTGGTTTTAGAAGTGTTCTGCGTCCCGCATTTGTTCTCATATCCTGGCTTTGGTAAGGAAAATAGGATAGATCTTGTATGTTTGTATGATACGGTGTGCTTATATGTTATGTTTATGTTATGATATGTTTATGCTATAATATGTATATGTATGATATGTTTTGTAGTCCTTGGGCATATGACTTGTTTAGATAACAAGCCCCAAGATTATGCTTTTAGTCGCTTAGGCATATGACTTGCTTAGATAGTAAGCTCTAAGATTATTTTATCGTTTTCATGGTTTAGATTTATGGTTTACCCTACCTCAGATATTAGACAAGGGACCTAGATGGGTTATCATAGACTACCATGTGGTCTAACCTACCTCATATATTAGACAGGGGACCTAGATGGTTTATCGCATGCCATGTTAATGAGTTAATGGCCATTAATATTGCAGTCCTATATGGTATATGTTTCTATAGCCATATGTTTTATAGTGTACGCTTATGATATATGATATATGTTTTTATAGTCATATGTTTTATAGTTTATGTTTATTATGTAGTTTTATGCTTATGATATATGATGTATGTTTTTAGTAGGTTTTCCTTGCTGGGCATTAGGCTCATTTCTTTACCTTTTTAGTGTGATGCAGAAAACTAGATACGGAGGCGAAAAGATTCTTGGTAGCTTGGCTTGTGTGTTGAGGATGGATGGAATGTGTGGGCTGCGTGTCAATTGAAGATGAATTTATTTATTTTAAATCATGTTTTTCCGCATTTAGTTTTGTAAAAAAATATCTTTAGTTTAAAATTATATTTTATGTTTTAAACAATGGGTACCCATACCATATTTTCTATTATTATGTATTTGATACAATATTTTGAGATTTAATAAAGTTATATTATTTCTTATGTATCTTTCCCAAAATAGTAGCTACGACTAGTAGTTCTAATGGTCCAAGGTCTTAGAAATAGTTGGGTCATTACACTTTACTACCGCGCTCGGCTTTGCTTGCCTTTTCTTTCCCAAAATCAGTCCATTATCAACAGCTTGTGCATCATAATACAACATAATCGACCACTTACTTTTATCCTCCAAACAACTACTCTCTTTAAGTGGCCTCTCAACCGATTCATTAATAACTCTCCACATTACATTAGAGACATGAAATGCAGGAGTTTGAGGACTTGAGCATACAGTTGAGTCAACTTTAATTGGCTCCTAAAAAAGAAATAAATATGCATAACCAATACTTTGTTACAAACAAGAAAACAAGGGGAAAAAAACCAATTTCTTAAACAAATAAAAAGAAAGAAAAACTTACTTTATCAGTTCTAACAAATTGTGAAGCAATCTTAACAGAATGCTCCAAATCAGCCCCCAACTCCTCACCAATATCAATATTTTGGTAACCTCCAGAAAAATGATCATAAAAAAAATCCTAAAAATACAAAAATCAGCAATTTTTACAAAAATTAGAACCAAATTAGACATAATAAAGGGAAACACACAAATAATGAAACCAGTTACCTCAGAAGAAGCCTTAGCATGCATAGGATCTTCAAACTCTCCACTGACATTATCATTACCAGCAGTCATAGATGCCTTAATACCACCCAGCAAAGATATAACAGAAGAAAAATCAGCTGCGAAAGATTTCTTCAATTCAGAATATGCAAGCAATATACACTTCTAGGAATCTTGCACTTCAACCAATTTTGATTCAATGGCAATAAGATCCTCATGCATATCTGATGGACTATCATCATCATCAGGTGGATCTATTGGCAACAACTTACTCTCAAATGACAACCCTCTCAGTATAGGCAGTTTCATTTCTTCATTGGTAGGGATTATGACATTAACATCATACTGCAAGAATCAAAATAATTTTTTAAAACAAACTACAAAAATAGCTGTAATAAGTAACTAGTTACCAGAATATAAAAAGAACATAATAAAAATAGAACTGAATGACAAAAAAAGTAAAAACAAAATCATCACCTCTTCCTCCAAAAACACTTTCTCAACCAGATACTGGTATGACACACTTCCCCTGCTTGTCCAATTCAGAATCATTGGAAACAAAGAATTAACCCTTCGACATAATCCCTGAGAACAAGAAGGAATGGTTTCATAAATCCATATAAGGAAAGCAATAGGGAAACCATAACACTTATAACTATGGTTATCAAGTGACCCATCTGCTTTCCTAGCAACATAATCATACGTGGCATTCCTATCTTTCAATACTGCTCGCATGACACACCTAGTTCGTTGCCACAAAACTTTCCCAAAAGCAAACTTCTTCATCTCAGCAAAATCAGTATCAACCATGGAAAAAAAGGAGTTGTCAACGCGAGTCTCAGGTTGTGTCCCAAACAAAAAATTGGCTAACAAATGAACAATAGCCAACTTAATGACAACCTCATCACCTTTCTTCTTCAATTCTTTATCTTTGAAAGCACATGCAACCTCATATTTCCTAATTTTTTCTTCCTTCCTAGGTTTACCTTCATACAACGGAAAAAGAGATTTCCTAAGACCTAAATCAACCACTTTGAACATGCTAAAATCAACACTGCCCACACATTTCAAGCCAGTAATGTGGGCAAAATCATTGATTGAGAACCTAACTAATTTGCCACCCAATTAAACCAAAACTCGGAATCTTCATTTTTTTTTTATGAACCTCCCTAAGAAAAACACTATGAAATAACTGCGCCTAAAATGTAATATCGGGCATATCCATGAAATGACTGAATGGGGATCTTCGAAACATCGCTTTTTATTTCAAACTTAAAATTTCCTTAATCTCACTTATAACAGAAGGCTTATTCCATTGTTGGACTTTACTACCAAAACGCCTTTCAGGTTTAATTCTAAAATTTGCATCCTACAAAAAAACATGGCAACTTGTTAGTGACTGGTTACTTAATATTGAAAAAGCATAAGAAAAACAGCAAAAACCATTTCAAAGTAACTACGAACCTAAAAAAGACACTAAACATTATTAAGTAACTACATACCTATGAAGATAAAAAATAAATACAACAAAATAAACAGGGGACAATACAAAGTAACTGGTTACTTAATATTGAAATAACACGTACAATAAAAGCAAACAAATTCAAAGTAACCAGGGACCACATGAGAACACACTACAAAACACTAAACATAATAGAGTAACTATGAAAAATATAAAGGCAGAAAATATGACAGTACAACAAAGTAACTAGGAACTTATAAAAAAACACTAAACATCATCTACTAACTGGGTACCTATAGAAGTCACAAAACAAAGACAAAAGAACACAAAACAAAAATGGACAGCATACAGTACTTGGTTACTTAACATTAAAATAACAAAAAATATTTAAAGAAAAACAATTCAAGGTAACCAGGGACCACATGAGAACACCCTACCAAACTAAAAAAAAAATACTAAACAATATTAATTAAATATATACCTATGAAGATAAAAAAAATACAACAAAATAAACAGTGGACAACACAAAGTAACTGGTTACTTGAAATTGAAATAACACATACAATAAAAGCAAAGAAATTCAAGGTAACCAAGGGACCACATGAGAACAGACTACAAAACACTAAACATAATAAAGTAACTGTGAAAAATATAAAGGCAAAAAAAAAAACAAAAACAAAACACAACAAAGTAACTAGGAACCTATAAAAAATACTAAACATCATCAACTAACTGGGTACCTATAAAAGCCATAAAAAAAATAAAAAAAAACACAAAAGAAAGTGGACAATATACAGTACTTGGTTACATAACATTAAAATAACAAAAAATAATAAAAGCAAAGCAATTCAAGGTACTCAGGGACCACATGAGAACACACTACAAACCTAAAAAAAACACTAAACATTATAAAGTAAATGTATACCTATTAAGATAAAACATAAATACAACAAAATAAACCGTGGACAACACAAAGTAACTGGGTACTTGATATTGAAATAACACATACAATAAGAGCAAAGATATTCAAGGAAACCAGGGGACCATATGAGAATAGACTACAAAACAATAAACATAATAAAGTAACTGTGAAAAATATAAAGGCAAAAAAAGAAAATACAACAAGTAACTAGGAACCTATAAAAAAATATTAAACATCATCAACTAATTGGGTACCTATAAAAGGAATAAAACATATATAAAAAAAAAGTGGACAGCATACAATACTTGGTTACTTAACATTAAAATATCAAAAAATAATAAAAGCAAAGCTATTCAAAGAAACCAGGGGACCACATGAGAACACACTACAAACCTTAAAAAAACACTAAACATTATAAAGTAAATATATACCTATGAAGATAAAAAATAAATACAACAAAATAAACAGTGGACAGCACAAAGTAACTAGTTACTTGATATTGAAATAATGCATACAATAAAAGCAAGGCAATTCAAGGTAACCAGGGGACCACATGAGAACAAACTACAAATACTAAACATAATGAAGTAACTGTGAAAATTATAAAGGCAAAAAAAAGAAAAAGAAAATACAACAAAGTAACTAGGTATCTATAAAAAAAAACGCTAAACATCATCAACTAACTGGGTACGTATAAAAGCCAAAAAAATATATAAAAAAAACATAACTAAACTAAATGTGAACAACATACAGTACTTGGTTACTTAACATTAAAATAACAAAAAATAATAAAAGCAAATCAATTCAAAAGTAACTAGGGACCACATGAGAACACATTACAAAACACTAAACATCATAAAGTAACTATGAAAAATATAAAGGTTGAAAATAAGTAAATTCAAAAAAGTAACTAGGTACCTATAAAAAAGACTAAATATAATCAACTAACTGGGTACCCATAAAGCCAAAAAAAAATAAAATAACAGTGAACGACAAAAAGTATTTGGTTACTTAACATTCAAATAACACATATAAGTAAAAGCAAAGCAATTCAAGATAACCAATGACCACATAAGAAAACACGACCAAAAACTTAAAAAAATTGAAACTTATCAAAAATAAAATAAAATAAAAACAAAAATATATACAGAAAAAAAATCATATAAAAGTAACTGGGAACCCACAAGAAAACAGAAACAAAAAAATAAGAACTTGGAACTTATCAATATATATTAACATACACATAAACAATATAAAGTAACGAGGGACCACATAAGAAAGCAATACCAAACACATGCATATAAACATGGAAAACAATATCAAAGTAACTAGGTACCTTAACTCTACTCCCATGATCTTTCTTTGTCCCAACAGCTGTGCTCTTGATCCTTGATGACTCTTTACCTTGAGGGGAAGAACGCAAACCACCATCAACACTTGTCGATGAAGAACCAACATTACCTCCCTAATAAACATAAACATAAAATAAATAAAACGATTACCAAAGAATAACTCTAATTAACAAAAAAACAAACTAATAACCAAACCAAAATACACAGAAAAAACAAATCAAAATGAAAACCAATCAAAATAAAGAAACCAAAATACCTTAATGTTAGGTGCTGCATTGTTAACAGACACTGTTGGACTTCGAGGAGAACAACGCAAACTTAAAGAAGGGACAACATCATAAGGACATTTTGAAGGACCAACATTATCTCCCTTTTTAACCATTTCTAATACACAAAAAGCCAAGCAAACCTAATAAATATAAATAAAAAAAATTCATAAGAACTAAATACTAAAAATAAAGATAATCATGACAAACTCTAAAACAAAGATAGATCAAGAAAAAACCTTCAAAACTCGCACACCACAAAAATATCTAGAAGACAAATAAAAATGCAAAAAATGAACTTGGAACAATATGCTTATGGCATTACTACGGGACTAATGAATATCTCTTAATTATTTTACACCCTTACCAACCTTAAAACAATAATTACCTTACAAACAAATTAATACCTCCGATTTATAACATAACACATTAACAGTGCTTATGATATTACTACATGACTAATGAATATCTCTTAATTATTTTACAACCTCACCAACCTTAAAACAATAAATACCTTACAAGCAAATTAATATTGCCAAAATAAATTAACAGTTCACAGTTAATATCACCAAAATACATAACACATAACACATTAACAGTTAATATCGCCAAAATACAAAATCAAAGAAAACAAAAACATGTCGATAAGAGTAAAACGAATGCCAAAAACAGAGCAAAAAATGCATACCTCCGTCGTAGATATGCCACACTCAGCCATTCACAAGTTAAAACCTCTGAAAAAAACACATAACACATTAACAGTTAATATTGCCAAAATACAAAATCAAAGAAAACAATAACATGCCAACAAGAGAAAACGAATGCCCAAAATAGAACAAAAAACGCATACCTCTGCCGTAGATATGCCGAATTCAGCCATTCTAGTTCGTTTGCCGAATTCGTTCAAAAATCTTCCACTCATTCTCGTCTGTTCGTCGAGCTTCTAGTCATCCCCTCCGTTCACCGAGCTTCTATTCGTGCACTTTGTTCGCCGAAGTTGCAGAAAAGGGACACACCAAAATCGGCAGTAAGGATGAGAAGAAGAACAGCTGAACTGTGAAAAAGTGAATGGTAAAGTTAGAGAAAAGTAATATAAAAAAGTTAAAATAAAATAAAAATATAAAAATTGAAAGGTAAGTTATTTTTAATGAAAAACGTAGTATAAAAAAGTTTTAAAAAATAAAATAAAATTACATAACTACCCTTCTACTTGAAAAAAAAACTCATTAGTAATAAAAATATGGCATATTCAGAATTTTTGACAAAAATATGGAAAAGAAAAACCATAAAAATGTATAAAAAGCCATAAAAAAAATATGTTGAAAAAAGAGCCATATTTTTGTAAACTTCAATAAAAACCTCTTATAAAATGTAATTTTCGTATTATAATTAGATGGGCCTAATCATGTTACTATATGAGCAAGTCTATGAATTTATGCAAAAACACCACAATTAATTATCTAGAATTTATCAAAAATTTTAATTAATTAAATTTTTACAAAAAATAAGTCAATTTAAATTAAATTTATCAACAATTAACAAAAGTTAATTTAAATTTCATTTATCAACAATCTACTTGATTTAGCTTAATTTGAAAAAGAAAATATCAATTACATTTAAATATGATTTATTAACAATTAACGAAAGTTAATTTAAATCACATTTATTAAAAAAATATTTTATTAATTGGTTGAAAAAATATCTTAACTGTTGTTACAAAAATAAGGTAATATTTTAACCATTTAATAAAAAATAAAATATTAATAGTTATAACAACCCTAAAATATCTCAAAACAATTAAACGAATTCAAATATCCATGAAAATATCGAACTAACAAATTTCAAATTTTTAAATAATTTAAATATTAAAAACTGTAGAATAAAGAGATATTTATATTTTCAAATAATGATTTAATAAAAATAACAAGTATTTAAAAGAAAATATCTTAAATATTTGATATCTTAATTCTAATATTTTAATATATTAAAATATTTAAAATAAAGTTGTTAATCTAATTTTAAATTTGAATTTGAATCTTTGTAAAAATATCTAATTATTTAAATCTCAGCAAAAAAAAAAATCTTATTTTAAAAAATATTTTTAAATTAAAAAACAAATATGATATTTTTGGCTTTGATTATAAATAATATATTTTTCACATTTTTATTTTTTTAAATTAAAAAAAATATTTGGATTAACAGTACTCGTGACGGGTACTATTCACCGTGTGCAGGTGTGCAAGCGCGGATTGACTGGGTTGTAAGGGACACGCGCGCGGTGTTAGGTGCGCTCGCTGGTGCTGGGTGACGGACGCGGGTGCGCGGGTGATGCGCGCACGCATGGGCATCCAGGCCAAAAAATTTCAGAATTTTTTTTTGTGCAATTTTTCAAACCAAAACCATTTCCTAATTAATGTTTAGCATATTTTACACAAAAAAAGCATATATAAAAATTAATGGCATAGAAAACACTACAAAAAAACCTAAAAATTGCTAATAATCACATAGAATTCAATATGCTTCATAAAATCCATCCAATTATTCAAACACATCAAATAATTCAATTTTTAACATGTTCATGCATGAAAATAAAGATTACCAAAGGCTCTGAGGCCATTTGTTGGGAAACTCATACATGATCTTTATTTATTTTCATGTAGATCTTATATTAAACAAGTTAATATGAGACAACCTAGAACATGTTTCTAAAATTGAATTCAAAGAGAAATAATGATAAGAATACTTACATTATACACAGCGAAATGAATGAGTCCTTCATTCAGTTTCTCTAACCCTTGTATCATTTTTGTCGCAGAGTATTACCAAGAAACAGAACCGATCTTCAATTTTCTTCCTTAGAATCACCTAGACTAGAGTGAGAAATTCTCAACACATGAGATAGATACAGATAGAAGAAGAGAAAAGAACAATGAGGCTTAGAAAAGGACTTATGTTTGGAGAGAATCTAAAATCTATCATAAACTTGTGTTTCAGAAATCTGAACTTATGTTTTCATCTCTCACTTATCATTCCTTTTATAGACTCAATTAGGTCATTTATTTAATTAAAAAAATCAATAAAATAATAGTCAATAATCAGCCCTAGGTCGTAATTATCATGGGGTTTAGGACCGTGAAATTTCTCATTTAATTATAAGCCCATTGGACTTAAAATCAAGACATGTATTATTTTCTATTGATTTAATTAATTAAATAATTATTCAAATCATTTATCAAATTAATTATATATAATTTGCACCTTGATTTAAACTTATTTATTAATTTAGATACCAATTTATGTTAATTAATAAATCTGCCATATTTTCTGTTTTCTTCTCTAAATTACCCAACTCTGTGAAACTATCTAAAACTAACCTGTTCAACTTTGATAATTCTAATTGATAATTAAATCAATTAATTGAGACTATCTAGATGATTTTATCCAAGGTACAGTGGGTACCATGTGCCAATGAAATCAAGCTCCAATAAGTTATCATAAATCTAACAAATAAATTTACCAACTTATTAATTCATCGTCACTCCACTAAAGACTCAGAACTACACTCTTGAATTCATTGAACGCTCTATAACAAATATAGATACGTTATTAATTATCCATTGTTAAAACCATAATTGTCACTCAATCCTCTATAGACGGTCTACAATGAGATGGGAATAAAATATTTTTTTACCCCTCATTGTATTTTATCCTTAAAACACTTAGTTCCTTGTAAATGATATTTCATTAAACTAATATTAATTACTGAAATGAGATCTCTATCATTTAGCACCTTCAACCAAACTAAAAGGAAACCACCATTTCACTTCTTCATCAGAAGCTATAGATGTTCATATCTACGATTAACACTCCCACTCAATTATACTACCGAGTTCCCAAGATGTAAGTATGGGCTAGTCCGTAGGGTAAGCTGGTAACGATAACAAGTCAAAGAACTGAAATAATACAATCAGTTAGAATACTAACCACTAAGAATTGAGATTGAATTGACCTATGGCCAACTATATGATATGACTAGAATAGATAATAACAGTATGTTTACTTATCCTATCAATTGTTAATATCAGTCCAGTCCGATGTAACTAATACATTCGATCTTATCTACTTTGCTAATGTTCTGGAAAGAATATAACACTTCAATTTGTAAGTAGATCATATCGTAGATTGGCAAGTCAGTGTAAATCTTGTGCACTAACTAATCTTAGGACTAACTTATTTTGAACATATAATCATATTTATATTCCACTGTGATTACATCACTATAAATACGATTAGCTATATGCTCGTGATTTAATAAAAGTTTATATTAAATAAATAATCATGAAAATAAAACATGTGAGCAAAGTGATTGACCAAGTCAAAAAATTATTTCTATTCTTTTATTGATAATAAATGAGATTACAAAGAAATTGGGTTTTAATTTGGGCATAAAACCCTAACAAATACCTCGTATGGTATCAACCTCTCCAAGGTCTTTCATCTTGAAGTTAGAAGATAGAAACATCTTCGTTTCTATTATACCTTTTAGGTCATTACTTAATATCAACATATAGACACACTAAAATGACATAGTCATCATAATTTTTAGAGTAGAAGTACATGTCCGCACTATAGTGTCTAAACCCATCTGAAACAATGGCTTCATCAAACTTGTCATGTCATTTTTTTGGTGCATGTTTTAAACCATATTATAATTTAACAAGCTTACACACCTTATGTTAACGTCCCTTAGAACAAACCCTTCTGGTTGTTCCATGTAAACCTCCTCCTTGAGGTTATAATTTAAGAATGCCACTTTGACAGCCATTTGATGGACATATAGATTGTGTGCTTATGATAAGGAAAAAAAACAATCTTATAGATGTTGTCCTTGCTACTAGTGCACAGGTTTCAAAATAATCTATGCCTTCATTTTGTCTAAACCCTTTGGCCTCCAACCTTGTTTTATAGGCTTGAATGGTAAAATCAATGTTGTATTTTCTACGAAATACCAACTTGCAAACTATTAGATTTGATCCTTGTGGTATCAACAATCTCCCAAGTGTGGTTAAACATAATTGAATCTATCTCATCATTTATTATCTCTTTCCAAAAGGTAGAGTCCCTTGAGGACATAGCTTCTTGGAAAGTTTTAGGATCATCCTCCACTTGAAGTACCATTCGATACTTCCAAGTATCTCCCGCGTGATTTCTCTCTAATAGGTAAAGAGTCTCCACTTGAGAGGTTTTATTTTATGATCCACTCTCTTTAAGCCTTTGGTTGCTCCTCTTGAGTTTCCTCTAATGAGATTGGTTCTTGAGACTTATTGTCACTATATAAAGAGTTCTCAAAGAACACAACTTCTCTTGATTCAATTATCACATTAGACTCCAAGTCTAATAGCCTATAGGCCTTGCTAGTTAAGACATAACTTAAAAATACACATTTGATGGCCAATGGGCCCAACTTGGTCCTTTTAGGCTCCGTGCTCTTGCAATAGGCAAGGCACCCCCACAATTTGAGATAACCTAGGTTGGGCATCTTTCCATTCCATATCTCTTATGGTGAAATTTGATTCTTCTTTAGAGGAATCCATTTTAGAATATGACAAGCGGATGGCAAGGCTTGTCCCCATAATGTAAAACTTAAATTTGCATGTAATATCATATCATTTATTATTTCAACATATGTTCTTTTCTTTCTTTTCACAATACTATTTTGTTGGGGTTTATAAGGGGATGTACATTCATGTATTACACCATGCATCTCACAAAACAAATTGAACTCATTAGAAAGGTATTCACCTCTCCTATCACTTCTGATCACTGTAATTTTCTTTTTCAATTGATTTTCAACTTCGACTTTATAGATTTTAAACATGGTAAATGCCTCATCTTTGTTCTTAAGCATGTACATATATATGAATCTAGAACAATCATCAATAAAGGTAATAAAATACATATGTCCACCCCTAGTAACTATTCCGTCCAATTCACATAAATCACTATGTATCAAATCTAACAAGTTAGTTTCTCTTTCAACACTTGGATAAGGTTTCTTTACCATCTCAGATTAGATTTCATTGAAATTGTTCGTTTGGAAATTTCTCGAAAAGCTAATCATAGGTTATTCTCTCCATCGGAACAGAAAAAAATCTTTTTTTTTATCATTTAGATGAATAAAATATTATGATTATTAAGAGCTCACGGGACCTACCCCTTAACGGTTTACACTTATTTTGAAGTGAAAAAATGAGATTGAGTAGTAGGCATCTAAAAGTAACTTTTATGGGTCTAAAGTGATACAATGAAGTATCCATACATTCCCAAGAATCGCTTGTGGGAGGCGACGCAACACCTAAAAGTGCCTAGGAGACAAAAACCCCTATAGGCGATGGATTGCCTGCTAGATGGTGACACATTATGTGGCAGGTGATGCATCGCCACCTAGCAGGCGAGACATTGCCTAGGCGGTCCATACGGGATCATACAGTTACGTGACTTAGCTCTAAATGATGTGTTTAAAAGCTCTAATCTTATTGGTTAGACATGATGATGCCCTTAGTACATATAACGGTTATTAGAGTTGAAATGCTTTGATCACACTTTTCAACTCTCTCTCTCTCTAGCTCTCAAAGACCATAAGTTTTCTCCCAGAAACTCATCAAGCATTGCTTAACTTGCATGACTTTCAAGGCTTTTTAAATCTCAAATCTCACTCTACTTTGGTGAAGCTTCAAGCAATAAGGGAAGGCTCGGAATAGAGATTTTAGAAATTAATATTGTTATTCTGTATAAGCCTTAGATGTTCCCTAAGTTTGAAGGTTCATGTTGGTCAAAATAAAAGGTTGTGTCTCTCTAAACCCTAATTTTTTATTTGTGTCATTCTATTGTATTTATGTTGTTAGTATTGATGATTAAATATTTTTAAGTTCATCTTATAATAAACATAAAAATATTTAATCACTTCACCCTTTATTACCAAGATTTTCATCCATATCATGATCATGGTTTTTTGATTATGAAGATTTGCATTCATACTTTGAATAAGGTTCTTTATTAGCATCTAGGGTTTGTAATATTGAACTATTCCTAATATGCATTGTAGATTAAGAAAGTGTAAAGCCATAAATTCCTAACACTATAACCTATATGAGCAAGTCTATTATGATACAAACTAATGAAATAAAAGTCAAGCATATAAGAGGAAGATGTCCATGCATTATTATCAAAACTTGAGGTTTTGGTACACAATTTGATCATTCCATCACAAACATACCCTTTCCCCACAAAGTCATTTCCCTTGGATAAGATTAACTTGCCAGACTCAAACATCACTTTGATGCCCGGTTTGCTCAACAAGTACACTGTAACGCCCTACTTCCTTAGAGACGTTACTAAGTGAGTTTAAAACGTGCAATTAACTCGCTAACCGAGGTTTCAGGTTAAAAGTGAAGATAAAATGTAATAAAAGTCATATAATTTGAAAATGTAATCATTCACTAAAAATTACAAAGCGTTAAACATTTGGGATCCCAAAATACCATTTAGAAATATTTACAACTCAAAAATATGATTAAAGTCGACTAAATGAAAATATTCAGACTAATGCAAAACATCTCCCAAAAACACCCCTGGCCATGACAGCCAGCCAGCCAGGCCAAACATGGACACATCGCTTCACACTCTCCGTACTCATGGTTGGTCGACTTTCCCCTTGTCGTTACCTGCACCATAGAGTACCCGTGAGCCGAAGCCCAACAAGAAAACTCCACACAAGTAATCAACATATGCATATCTATCAATCAGCATATAATAAAACTGCCAACAAGCTAAACACATAACGACCCTGCCGTCCCAGGCGCTTTACCAGGCCCTGGGTTCGCATTCTACAACGTGAGGATATCCCAGGTATACAATAGGGGTCTCACCCTGGAAACTCGCACTCCGCGTGCTTAACATTGCTCCCGGCCCCTTGTCATACTCGGCCTTGCTGTTCCCGGTCCTTGCCGTTCATTCACAAATATGCACACATAGCATAATTTAACAAATACTTAAACATACATAAACATAATCAATGGGGCTACGCCCTACATCATAGTCACATAGGGTCATGCCCTGCAATACAAACTATAGAGCTGCGCCCTGCTCTATGGGTACAACTGTTTTCTTACCTGTGTCTCGAGCTTTCCGAGCACCGATATCCTGAGCACAATCCCCTAGTCCGAGCCTCGTTGAAAACCTAGTCATAACGCATCAACAACATCCATCCATCAAGTTCTATTCCATTAAATAACTTTGGGTTATAATTCTAGTCTCCTGGAACTTTAATTCTATCAATCCGGGTGATAAAATCCATCCCAAGCCTTAACTTTTGGATTCCGGAGCCTAAAACCTTCTTGGGGTCCAAAACCCCACTAAGCCCCGCGGCCCCATAGCCCCATGTCGCAACCCGCTTCAACCAGAAACCCAACCCCCAAAATCAGCCTATGCGCGCTACGGCCCAGCCTATGGTGTGTCACGGCCCGCCCCTCTTCTTGGCCTCCCAACTATTCTAGAGGGTCGCGACTCAGCAAGAACAATGCCGCGGCTCGACCCTTCAAACCTGGAAAAATTCCCCATTTTCATAACTAAAACCAAGCCAATTTACCCCAAAATCAACCTAACAACCTAATCCAATAACCACAGAAGTTCTACTATAGTCTCAACAACAAAACCTAACGAAAAGTTAACTTGAAACTTCATCAAATCCCAAATTCAGTCTTAAACTTTAACAACTCAGGAAAGCTAAAACTCAGTCAATAACTTACAAAATTTAATGGCTAAAATCACAGTATAAGGCTTACCTTAACCTCTGTTTGAATCCATAAGTTGAAACTAAGCTAATCCCCAAGTTGAAATCTCTAATTCCTAGCTTAATCTTCAATGTTTCCCCTTGGTATGGTTTAGAGAAATGAGAGAGAGAGAAAATTACTTGGGTCGGTTTACCAAGTTCTGAGGGTTTCCTTAGTTTTGTCTCAGTTAACTTAAGTCTCTTAAGTGACCTCCAAGGGTCGGGGTACCAAAAATGTCCCCGAGGGAAAAATGGTAAATTTCCCCGATATTCCCTCCTAAACGTTTTAACTTCAAATATATCTCCAAATATTTATTTTCGTAACCCGATAACCCAATAAAATGTCTAATGATTGAGATACCCCTCGAGTCACCCCGAGTCGGGTATTCGACCCCGTTGTGAATTTCTAGCTAAACCGCTCCCTAGGACTGTCTCGGATCGTGCAACACAAATATATCACAATATTCACAAATATTACATTTATGCCCTCATTAGGCTAAAATTACAAACATGCCCCTACTAACCAAACGGAGCCCACATGGATAATTATTTCACCTAAACATGCATCTCTAATCATATACTCATTCAATTCACACATTAACATAATAAACCACTTATTGCCCTCCAGGCACGCTAATCAAGGCCCTAAGCCTTACTAGCAAATTTGGGATGCTACATGCACACTCACAAGATTCCTACTCATATTCGGAACATACAACGCATTGGTCAAAATAACCTTCTTTGGGATGTGAAATAGAGATCAACATTCCATTTTCCCAACACCTTGGATCTATTCTCATTTCCCATTTGGATCTCATGGCCATCCTTTGATTCTTCAAATATTTTAAAGACCTCTTTATCATAAGTTACACATTGTTAGTATTGATGATTAAATATTTCTAAGTTCATCTTATAATCATTTAATTATTTAATCCTTTATTATCAAGATTTGCATTCATATCATGAATATGGTTCCTAATTATCATCTAGGGTTTGTAATGTTGAACTATTCCAATTATGCATTGTTGATTAAGAAAGTGTAAAGCCATAAATTCCCAACAATCATAATCTCTACTTTCTAATTGCTTTCTTTTTGTATTTTGCATAATCTATAATGGGGAAAATGTGTTCATCCTTCAAATTCTTGTTTGAAGATTTGGTTTGTGTTGAACACACACCCATGGAAGATCATAGAAAACTCTATTTCGATATTCTCTACATGAATATGGATATGGATTCAAAGTCTTCACCAAGAAAAGATGACACAACTCAATGGGAATACATACTCAAGGAGACTGGTATCTTCAAATTCCTTATTTCTAAATGTGTAGATTTCAAGAATTTGAATGAAATGTGTTCGCTGCCATATTTTTGTGAGTTTGAGTTTATTGTTTATGTTAAGAGTACAATGGTGAATGTTAATGAATAATTAAAGGGTTATTGTTATACTTGTATTTTTTTATAAAATTATTTATCATCGTGTGAGATCTTGTCATTGTAATATTAACCATAATTAGATTAGGGTTAGGGAAATTAATGATGAGATCATTGCTCTTCTAAATCAATTTAATTGGGTTACTTTAATTGATGATGAGATCATTGTGACCCTAATTAAATCTAATGTATTCGATGAGGAATGCATTGTAACCCTAATGGAGAACATTACATTCAAGGAGGAATGTATGATAACTCTAAATTGACATTGTTTATGCATCTTGGGATGAGACTAATGCAACCTTAAGAGAAGGTAAACATGTCAATGCAATTGATGTTGAGATCATTGTAACCTTGAGTGAAGTTAGTGCAACCCAAGGTAAGGTTCAAGGAAGGTGGTATGATACTTGAGCCACCATTCATGCAACCTATGATTAAACTCTTTTCAAGACCTTTGAAAGTGTAAATATGGGACTTGAAATCCAAATGGGAAATGAAAAGAGATCCAAGATACTTGCAAGGGGCTACATTGATGTGTTCTTCACTAATGGAAACAAAGCAACCTTAACTAGTATTTTTTATGTTCACGATATGACTAGAAATATTATATGTCGAAGTCTATTGAGTAAACCCGATGCTAAAATGGAGTTTGAATCTAGTAAACTCACTTTGACTAAATAATGCACTTTTGTTTGAAAGGATTATTCATGTGATGGGATGATTGGACTATGTACTCTTGATAATGACAATAATTATATGACATCTAATTCTTGTAATGTGATTAATTCTAGTTATATTTCTATGTGGCATAATTGACTTTCTTATATAGGTTATAGCACAATTAAAAGAGTTGTTAAATGTGGATTGATTAATTGTGATGTGAATGAGCATGATAAATGTGAATTATGTGTCAAATCTAAAATGGTTAAGAAACATTTTCCAAGTGTTGATAGATGTTCAACCTTGCTAGATTTAATACATAGTGATTTATGTGAATTAAATGACATGTTGATTAGAGGAGGAAATCGATACTTCATAACTTTTATAGATTGCTCGAGGTATACTTATGTGTATTTGTTTAAGAGTAAGGATGAGACATTTGATGCATCTAAAATCTATAATGCTGAAGTAGAAAATCTATTGGAAAAGAAAAAAAAAAGACTCTTAGAAGTGATAGAGGTGGTGAATACTTTTTAAATGATTTCAACGTGTTTTGTGAACAACATGACATTATACATGAATGCATTGCACAATACACTCCACAACAATGAAATAATAGGTCTTAACTTGCGATGATTAACTCTATGCTTTTACATGCTAAATTATGTTATAATTTGTGGGGTGAAGCTTTGCTTGCTACGTGCTATATATTGAATCAAATTCCGATGAAAAAGAACAATGTGTCTCCATATGAGTTATGGAGATGAAAGAAGCCTAACCTAGGCTATCTTAAAGTGTGGGGGTTTCTTGTTTATTGCAAGTGCATGGAGCCTAAAAGGACCAAGTTGGGTCCAAGGTTCATAAATAGTGCATTTGTTGGCAATGCCTCAAATAGCATGGTCTAGAGACTATTAGACTTGAAGTCTAGAGTTATAATTGAATAAAGAGAAGTGAAGTTCTTTGAGAATATGTTATATTGTGATAGGAGCTCTCAAGAACCCACAGGCGTTGGAGAATCTTGTAAAGAGAAAGATCCTGTAGAGTCCCATAAAGTTTACTTAGTTAGCTAGTTAGTAGTAGTTGTAGTATTTTAGATTTCGTGGATTTTGGTTCAAACCGATACTTAGTTGGAAACTCCTAGCAATAGTTATGGATTTTATAAGTTTAACCTATAGTTTAAGAATATTAATTGTAACATAAAGTTTGATTAATATTGCTTGTCCTAGATATTTTTTTATTATAACCTAAGGTTTAGATAGAGCCAATAGGAATATGACACTTGTCATAAGCATGATCATTAAGGAATTAAGTATTTTAATGATCATATAAGGAAATATAAGCTTTAGTTTCCACCAGAAACTGTTAGGGTCGTAGTTTGACTCAGTCAAAGCAGTTATCCAACCTTAATTATGCTGAAAAAAGTGCAATTACGTGTTTAAAATATTCATGTATGCCTATATATCGCAGATTTGGAGCCGATATATCGCCTGATGAAGGATACGGAAAATACGTTGGCATTGCACGATCGTACGAACGGAGGCTTGGGATTAGGGCAGAGCCGATATATCGCCACATAGGGGCAATATATCGCTCTAAGTAGTTATTTTTGTTTTTAATTTTTAAAATAAGCTTTGACTCCTTAGACCTACATCTGATCGTTTTGACCGAGTCTTTAGCCTCTGATTGATGAAAATTCAATTCTTTTTCATTTTAAAATCATTATTTTATTCAAATCAAAATGGGGTTACTTTCACTCCTTACCTCTATAAATAGGACTTAGTACCCAGCCCTTCCACTCACTTTTTAAGCTGTGATCAGAGACTCCAAGGTGCTGGTGATTCCATAGAGTGATAAATACTTGGGTTGGGAAAAAGCTTTGTCATTCTTAAGCTTTATAAAATACTTGGGAAGTGAGGATTAGTGTATATCGGTATTGAAGTTAGACCAATCCATAAGGTTAACTAAGATATTTCTATTCTCTAAGTCCAGTCCTTTAAACTACTTTAGTTTTTCTTTAGTTCCTTTTATTCAGATCCTAACTTTTGATATTGGATTTTGACTAGGCTCTTGAAACGTAAAGATCTTCCTTGGTAAGTTTTGTTTTGAAGGTTTAGTTTCCACAATTATTCTTTACCCTTTAGAAATACTCACCATTTTATTGCTGGTTTTTGGAGTGTTCCAAGTCCCGCTTTTGTTCTCAAAAATCCTGGTTTTGGAAAGGAAAATAGGATAGATATTATATGCTTATATGTTATGATTATGCTATAATATGTTATGTTATGATATGTTATTATGTGTTATGATATATATGTGTAAAGAACGCCCTAGACTAGCGCTTAATAAAACATTCACATATTCATTGGTTCATAAAAGAAAATCCACTTATTATAAAAGTCTCAGTGGGGACTTGCTTAAAACAATGAAAGTTGGGCCCAATAGTTTTAAAAGAAAATATGAGTTTTTATGCAAAGTTCAAAAGAAAACCAATCCAATAATTAAGTCTCACTGATAATTTAGAAAGTCTATTAAAACACAACATAATTAAAATGGCGTCTTAAAGTGATCGTTTTTCCCTCCATAGGATGCCCCACGCCATACACACCAGGACGATAGAACTTCCCACGTCACCAAGCGTGCCACAGAGAAACCTATTTGCTACCTAGAAGGGAAAAGTAAGGGGGTGAGCTAAAAGCCCAGTAAGGAAGTACAAACAATAAGCAAGTAAGATACAACAAATTCACACACTATCGTTCATCTTTATACATCATAGCATCGTCATAACAAACATCATATCATCATCATAATGTAGCATCATAACATATACATCATAGCACATTCATACAAAAATCCTTGTGAACATGGCCCGCTAACTTGTCCATGCCACCCTTTTGAGGTAAACAAGAGTCTCTGGTCCTTGAATAACCTCGTCGCGTCCGCCCATGGAGTTATGTCTTCATATCCTTAGTAACTCGGGTTACGTCTTCTTTATCCTTAACAACCCATTTTGATGTGTCGCGTTCATCACGCTAACATCCATTCATAACAATAACACATATTTATACAAGCCAACATATCATCATACTATGGCATTCATAATTCATAAAATTTCATTCACATAACAGTCTTACCATTCATAGCATAAACAAACATAAATTCTATCTAACTTCCTTACCTCAGGTCCGAACTAAGTAAATTCACAACCTCTCAATGAGCCTATACCATAATCAAAACGACATTTCGTAGCTTCATAAAATTACTATTTTTCCCTTTCATACAACTCGTGTGTGCATGGGCCATGCACACATAATAAGAGTTACACACAACATGCAAATATACTTAATTACACATAAGGCCATAAAAGAATTATGCTCATTTTACCTACTTTGCATGCATGATCTTTCTATAAAAACCACGTGGTTGAATAATAGACATAATTTTGGACGTAAAAGTGAATTTGCATGTAACATGCATGCGTGGGAACATTGCGTAATTGTGGCGTTTAAAAATGATAATTCTACACGTCCTACTTCCATCGTTTTAAAATTAATAGACTTGTAACATGCTTTACTTACCATTATTTATTTTCTTAAAATTTCTAGGTTAATTAAATCTCTCAAAACATTATTTTTATTTTATAAAATAATTTTATTTAGCTAAAAAAAATATGTGATAAATCCATTTATTATTTTCAAATTACAAAGAAATAACAAAAGCTTGGAATTTATTTAAAATACCTATGATTACCATGTTTCCTTAGAAAAATCAATTTTAATATTGGCTAATTGTGTTACATAAATGATGTGAGAAAAATATATTTTAAGTGTGGAAAAATATATTTTATTTGAATTATTTTAAGGCTTAGTTTTTATGTAACATAAATTCATAAGTGGCAATTAATTAATCATTTTAAACCTTTTAAACTAAACTTTCAGCCACCATTTATTTCTTTAAAAATCACAAATAAATTAAATTCAATATTTCCCTTAATCAAAATAAAGAAAAATCAAAACTATTAAAATATACACTCTTACCATATTAAAAATATCATTTTTAATATTACCACAATTTAGGGTATTAATTTGATTTCAAATACTAATCAAATTCATTTTATTGAAAGAGACTTCACATTTTTTACAAAAATTCCAGCAATCATATTTATTATTAAAAATCACCATATTGAATTTAAAACCTCACATTTTTCTAAAAATATAATAAAAATTCTGTAGGTATTTATTTGAGTAAAATATCATTTTATTGTGACATAAAATACCCTTTTTAATTTCATAAAATCAACATAGCATTAAGGACATTACTTATGCATGCAAATCATTTTTTTCACCAAACTTTTACCCAATTATTTACAAAAATCAGCAAGCATAATTACTCGTGAAATTCATCTTTTATCTCATGGCTTTCAAAAATTTCACATAAAATCATACATGTCCAAAATCCTACCATGCTCTTATTATACATATAATTCTAAGAATATCACTAACACATATTCATATGCAACCTTATAAAACCTTTTCCTATTTCAATGAATTAATACATGAATCCAACAAAACAATAACAACAACATACATTAATACATAAACACCATTATTCATATATGCTTTTATATTAAACCTAACATGTTTCTATCATTATTTTCATGCATCTTATAATTTATTCTTTTACAATATCATATGCATCCTATAAAATTTCATGGATCTAAATATCAAGATTTCCAATTATCATTTTATCTAATTACATAGGTCCTAAAACATGGATCTAATATATTGAAAATCACAAAACATAAAACAAAATATAAAGATGATCGTTAGGTATACCTAGGCCGAAATCCCCATATTTGCATTCATAAATTACCACTAATCATTATACATAGAAAATCAACATCAAAACCCTTTTATACATTAAACCATAATACCCTTCATGCAAATCAAACAACTCACTATCAAGAACACGAAGTACCTATTTTCCTACCCAAAACACAAATCCCTTTAACCATAATCCCTCTAATATTTTACTCATCAAAACCAATAATCACAAAATTTAGGGAGGGATTTCAATACCTCTCTTGATAGAAATCAAGAATCCAATCTAGATGCACCTCCTTGCTCAAACCCTAGGGGTTGTATATTTTGAATAATCAAGATGGAGAAGAAGATGAACAAAAGCTAAAGACAACCCAATCACAATACTAGATTAATCATAAGGAAAAACAACCAAAAACTGTACCCTAGCTTGAACCCTTCTTCTTCTTCTCCTTCTCTCTAGAAATGGCAGCCCACTTCTCTCTAGCACACCACTCCCTCTCTCTCTATCATCTCTCTAAGCCACGGCCAAATGGCCCTTTTTTCTTCATGTCCCCTTTTAACTCCTATTTTCCCCATAAAGCCATCACCAAATTTGATGGTAATTTCCCTAATTCACTCATCCAATTAAGCCTAAAATCCTTTATAATAAAGATTGATTTATTTGAATTAAAATGGTCAAATTTTCCCTTACCCCATATGTGCTAAAATTCCCCAAAATCATCTCTTAATTGATTGAAAAATATAAAGGAAATAAACCATTTCCTTTTCCTACCCAAACCGTCCATCACTTCCCATTTCCCCTTTTTATTTTATTTTTTTTCTTTTATTTAATTTAAATTACTCAATTGTATCAAATAAATGGAAATTATAAAATGTGTAGAAAATCCACACATGTGCTTCTTATTACCATGTACGTGCACACACTAAATCACTAGGGTGCATCACTATCTACCATGCACCTTAGTGCATTCAACCAAATTTCACATAATCACATTTCTTTTTAAAATAAAATAAATACATATTATTTAACAAGAAATTTCATAAAAATATTCTACAAACAATTCTAACAATTAAATAAAATAACAAACAATCAAGTAAAACAAACAACAACTAAATAAAATAAACAACATTTAAATAAAACAATTCATCACACTTAACACTTAAATAAAATAAATCACAAAATTTTAATAATCTAAAAAAAAAAAAAATTGGTGCACTACAATATGTTTTGGGGCTTATAGTTGCTTAAATAGCAAACCCAAACACTTTTATGTTCTTGGGGCTTATAGTTGCTTAGTTAGCAAAGCTCATTGTATTTTGAGTCTTATAGTTGCCTAGCTAGCAAACCACAATATTCACCATGTACATGGGTTATAGTTGAGATATATGTTTTATAATGTATGTTTTGTTATGATCTTATGTTTACATTTGATATATATATATATGTTGGTAGATTTTCCTTGTTGGGCATTAGGTTCATTCCTTTTTCTTTTTAGTGTGATGCACGAAAATAGATACAAAGGTGGAAGGATTATTGGAAGCTTGGTGTGTGTGTTGAGGTGATGGGCTGCGAGTCGATTCGAGGTCGACATTATTTTCTTTAGTCTCTTTAAATTACGATTTTTATGTATTTTTCTACATTTAGCTTTGTAAGCAATTTCATTTAAAGTTTTGTTTTATTTTAACACAATGAGCTCATTTATGTATTAATGTACTACAAATATTACTTTAAAGTTTTCAATAAAGTTATAAATTTTTCTCATGTATGTTCTCTTCAAAGTAGTAGTTATGTCTAGTAGGGGTAATGATCTAAGTCTTAGAAATAGTTGGGTCATTACAGTTCGTATTAAAGCAACGGTCCATTTACATGAAATTCTCCTTGTTACACACCCTCAAACTCCGAATCTAACCGCCAATGTAAGTATTTATGTTTTAGTTATTATGTTTATGTGTTTTCGCTAACAATTTAGTCTTATGATTTCAGTTAAAGATATGGATGGAGCTTTATCATATAACGATATCCGAGTCATTAAGGCCATAAAAAGGATTAGAGAACCAAGAAATATAGTAGGAATATTGGAAAGAATCACTGAGAGATTTCTTTTATTCCATAATCAAATAGTTCATCTCCAAACAACTAAGAAAATAATGATGAGAGCTACGGAGCAATATATTTTAGTAATTAGGCTTTTTAGAGATTTTCCTTTTGTAATTGCTGCTTTGGAAGAAATATGGGAGACAATAGATGTTGAAGATAAAATACCACCTGCTATGAGATATTATTTTCTCATAATTAGGTTTACCTCAAAGATGGAATTCCAATTCACACAAGAACAAAATAATAGAATTTTTACGAATCTTCCAAGAGGAATCTTTTAGGCTCACGAAAATGATGACTATGAAGAAATAGATGACGATATGTTAGATGAAAGATCTGATGTAGAAGATCCCGATTTTTAGAATAGATTAGTTTCTTTATTTATTTTATTTATCATTTTGCCTTTATGATTGTACTTAGTGAAAACTGTTCTTCCAAATGAATATCATTGTTATTTTGATGACATGTATGGTGTGATTTTATTTTGCAATCATAATAAATAATAAATTTAATAAATAATGAATAAGTTCGGTGAGGGTGGATACAAATCAATGAACCAGGGTTCTATATTGAGAGTTAGGGGGCCATAGTAGTGGGAACGATTTTATTGATCCCAACCCTCCCTCAGTATGGTTAACTTTGGAACAACGATGAGTTTCGAGCCTGAGAATTAAGTCATATAGGATAATTAGAAACACATTTAGAAAATAATAAAGATGGCTTATTTTTCTAAGTTTAGAAACAGACCCTAATTATAAAGAAGGCCTATATAATATATTTTTTTTTATAAGAAGTCATAATTAATAGATCCAAGTTATGTTTTCTTAAATTAAGTTTTTTCTTTAGAGCCTATTAAGGTATGTTCTAACATGTTTCTCTCAACTGTTAGAACTCTGATGAAGATGCCGCTCAGAAGATCTGCTCGCAACAATGTCAATGCCTCCAACTTCGATCCTGAGACGAATGAAGCCCCTCCAGTTCAAAGGTGTGTGACCAATGCTGCTGTTAATAAAGGTGCCCGTCGCCGCCGGTCGACAACACTGCAGAAATTGCCAGGCTTCGGCAGCAAGTTGAGGAATTACTGCAGCAGCAGCGACAGGCTCAACCACAGACTCAGCCACAACCACAGCCTCAACATATGGCTCAAGCACCCCATCAAGTAGGTCCTTATGGGGGATGGCCAATGGCGAACTATGCGCCCTACCCAGCTCAGCATATGGAGCCAATTTACGAGCAGTTTTGAAAGCAACACGTTCCAAACTTTGAAGGGACAACCGACCCCTTCGAGGCAGAAGAATGGCTCATAAATGTAGAGTCGATCCTTGTACACATGAATCTCGGCAACGCGGACCGCTTATTCTGCGTTTCATCTCTGCTCAAGAAGGATGCTAGAATATGGTGGGACTTAGTGCAGCAAACTCACAATGTCGCCACCATGACTTGGACAAGATTTGTGGAGCTGTTCCACAAAAGTACTACAACTCAGCTGTCATCGCTTCAAGGGTCGAGGAGTTCGCTAGTCTAAAGCAGGGCAACTTGACGGTAGTAGAGTATGCTCGGCAATTCGACCGATTAGCTAAGTTTGCATCAGAAATGGTTCCAAATAGTTTTCTGAGGGTGACCAAGTTCGTTAGAGGACTTCAACCAAAGATTGAATTAGGAGTTAAGCTAGCCAACCCAGGAAATACTACTTATGCTGATGTTATAGAAACAACAATAGAAGTAGAAAGGCTTCAGGAGAACGTTAGTAAAGAAGAGGTCGGTATGCCTGAGCCTAAACATCAGAGTCAGCCTCATAATGGTCGAAACAACAACAGCAACAATCAGTCCAACAACAATAGTAATGGTCAGAAAAGAAGGTATCCTGACAACAAGCAGTCAGACAACTATAAAAGGGCAAGGACAAACAGTGGAGGCAATAGGTCGGGTTATGTAGAAAACCCGCAATGTGCTAAATGCCAAAAGAAACATCTGGGTGAGTGTTGTGAAAACACTAAGGGATGCTACAACTGTGGTCCAGAAGGTCACCGAAAGAAAGAGTGTCCCCAGCTCAAGTTAGAAGGAAAAAGAGACGACAAGATTGTTCCTGCCAGGGTTTTTGCCTTAACCCAAGGAGAATTTGACGCTAGAAATAAAGTAGTGACAGGTCAGGTTTCTATCCTACATAATATATGTTATGTAGTATTTGATTCGGGAGCCACTCATTTGTATATCTCGTTAGGAATGATATAGAAATTAGGCAAACCTTGTGAAAAATTTAGAACTAGGTTTGTAACCGAGTTGCCTTCGGGCAAAGTAGTCCTATCATCACGGATAGTGCAAGGCGTACCGATCAAGATAGAGGACGTTGAACTAGAAGGAGACCTGATATAATTGGAGATTAAAGACTTCGACATGATACTTGGAATGGATTGGCTAGCAAAGCATGGTTCAACCATTGACTGCAAACGTAAGCAAGTGATGTTCGAAACTCCTGATGGTCAGAGACTATGCTTTATGGGAAAGGTCTCAGGTCTATGCACACCACTTATTTCGTCACTTAAAGCTCAGAGGATGATAGAAAAAGGATGTCAAGCATTTTTAGCTAGCGTCACGGATGTGGTCAAGAAAACACCACTAAAGGTAGGAGACGTTCATATCGTAAAGGAATTTCCAGAAGTATTTCTTGACTACTTACCAGGGTTGCCTCCGACTCGGGAAATTGACATCATAATCGAACTAGTACCGGGCACCGAGCCTATCTCCAAGGCACCATATCGGATGGCACCTACCGAACTCAAGAATTTAAAGACGCAGCTACAAGAACTCCTAGAATTGGGTTTCATTAGAGAGCACCGATACTATTTGTGAAGAAGAAGGACAGGAGTATGCGGATGTGCATAGATTACCGCGAGCTGAATAAGGTGACGATTAAGAACAAGTACTCGCTACCCCGGATTAACGACTTGTTTGATCAATTCCAAGGAGCAACCGTGTTCTCAAAGATTGACTTACGGTCCGGGTATCATCAGCTCAAGGTACGGGAAGAAGACATTCCAAAGACTGCTTTTAGGACTCGTTATGGGCATTATGAGTTTCTAGTCATGTCTTTCGGTCTTACCAACACTCCAGCCGTGTTTATGGATTTAATGAATAGGATCTTTAAGGACTACTTGGATAAATTCATTTTAGTATTCATTGACGACATCTTGGTGTACTCAAAGGATAAAGTCGAGCATGAGAAACATTTAAGGTTAATCTTGTTGCGACTAAAGGAGCATCAACTATACGCCATATTCAAGAAGTGAGAATTTTGGCTTTCACATGTAGCATTTCTCGGCCACATAGTATCCAAGGACGGAATTGCTGTAGACCCATCTAAAGTAGAGGCTGTGAAGGATTGGCCAATACCAAAGAATGCATCAGAAGTAAGAAGTTTTCTGGGACTAGCAAGTTATTATCGGAGGTTTGTAGAGGGTTTTTCAAAGATAGCCACTCCACTTACCAACCTGACCCGAAGCAGCAAAGGTTCAAATGGACAGATAAATGTGAAGAGAGCTTCCAGTTGCTTAAGGATAAGCTATGCTCAGCACCAGTACTTTGTGTACCGACACCCAATGACAAGTTTGTAGTCTACTGTGATGCGTTGAAGCAAGGATTGGGTTGTGTGCTGATGCAAAATAACAAGGTGATAGCCTATGCCTCAATGCAGTTGAAGGATTACGAGCAACACTATCCAACACACGATATGGAGTTGGCAGCGGTGGTCTTTGCATTAAAAATCCAGCGCCATTATCTTTATGGAGAACGGTGTGAGATTTATACGGACCGTAAAAGCCTAAAGTACTTCTTTACACAAAAGGAGATTAATATGAGGCAGCGCATGTGGTTAGAACTAGTGAAGGATTATGACTGCAAAATTTTATACCACCCGGGAAAGGCAAACATAGTTGTTGATGCGCTAAGTAGGAAGAATTATGGAAGTCTAGCAGCGTTACCTAGAATAGAAAAGCCGCTACAGCAGGAGGTGATCAATGCTGGGATAGAAGTAGTCATTGGTAAACTGGCTAACTTGTCCATTCAGTCAAGTCTGTTAGAAGAGGCCAATTCAACAACTTTCTATTCAATTTCTCGTAGATTCAAATTCTCATCGGTACGAGTCAAGGGAATGGGCCCCTGTCTGTTGATTTCCATATAAAGAACACGACGAGCATAAATACCCTCTTTAACTTCTATTCTGATGGATTGAATGTCTTTCATAAGGAATTGGAGGAAGATTCGATGATTTTTTCTAGGAAATCCCCAACGAAAAATACACATTATTCCTTCTTTTAGATATACAGATTGGCCAAGTGCATGATGACACGTTAGTAACACATATGGATGCAGTTAGAGAAGGGAAGGCCACAAATTTCTCAATATCAAGTCAGGGGTTATTAAGATTTAAGGATCGGGTATGCGTGCCAAATGATCAAGGGATTAAGGTGAAGATTTTAGAAGAAGCGCACAATACCCCATACTCAATTCACCCAAGGTCGACCAAGATGACTCACGACATCAAGGCAGTGTATTGGTGGCCAGGAATGAAGAAAGATATAGCGGAGTACATGTCTAAATGTCTAGTATGCCAACAAGTGAAAGCAGAACATCAGCGGCCAGCAGGTTTATTGCAACCACTTAGCATTCCAGAATGGAAATGGGACGACATAGCCATGGATATTGTGACGGGTTTGCCTCGGACGAATAAGAAACACGACTTGGCTTAGGTAGTAATAGATAGGTTAACCAAGTCAGCTCATTTTCTGCTTGTCAAGACTTCATATACAGCAGAACAATATGCAGATATTTATGTTCAAGAGATAGTATGACAGTGGAATCCCTCAAACAATAGTGTCCGATAGAGGATCGGTGTTTACATCAAGATTTTGGAGAAGCTTACAGCTATGGGCACCAAGTTAAGTCTTAGTACAACATTTCATCCACAGACCGATGGTCAGTCTGAGCGTACCATACAAATTTTAGAAGATGTGTTGCGCGCTTGTGTACTTGATTTTGGAGGATCATGGAGTAAGTACTTGCCACTGATAGAATTCTCCTATAACAATAGCTACTAGTCAATGATCGGGATGGCACCCTATGAATTGCTTTATGGAAGGAGGTATCGATCGCCGTTACATTGGGATAAGGTAGGAGAAAGGAAACTACTTGGACCCGAAGCTGTTAGAGAGGCTCAGGATGTAGTAGCGCTGATTAGAAAGCGTATGCTCACTGCTCAGAGTCGTCAGAAAAGTTATACGGATGCCAAGCGGCGTGATGTGTAATTCAAAGTCGAAGATCAAGTCTTCTTAAGGATATCTCCTATGAAAGGTGTGAAGCGGTTCGGGAAGAAAGGCAAGCTTAGTACCAGTTTTATAGGTCCTTTTGAGATATTGGACAAAGTGGGAACAGTTCCATATAGATTAGCGTTACCGCCAGCGCTAGCAGATAGTCATAATGTGTATCTCGATGCTGCGTAGATATGTGTCAGACCCATCTCACGTCCTCAAGTATGATACAATAGCACTCCAGAAAGACTTGAGTTACGAGGAATAGCCGGTTAGCATCCTAGATAGAGGGATGAAGGAATTACGGCCTAAGAGTATTCCGATAGTCAAAGTCCTATGGAGAAATAGTTCTAAATAGGAGGCAACGTGGGAGTTGGAGGAGGACATGCAGGCTCGGTATCCGGAATTGTTTGGTAAGTAAATTTTGGGGACAAAATTCTTTGTAGTAGGGGAGAATTGTAGAGTCCCAGAAAGTTTACTTAGTTAGCTAGTTAGGAGTTGTTGTAGTATTTTAGATTTCGTGGATTTTTGTTCAAACCGTTACTTAGTTGGAAACTCCTAGCAATAGTTATGGATTTTATAAGTTTAACCTATAGTTTAAGAATATTAATTATAACATAAGGTTTGATTAATATTGCTGGTCCTAAATATATTTTTTATTATAACCTAAGGTTTAGATAGAGCCAATAGGAATATGATACTTGTCATAAGCATGATTATTAAGGAATTAAGTATTTTAATGAAGAAATAAAGAAATATAAGCTTTAGTCTCCACCAGAAACGGTTAGGGTCATAGTTTGACTCAGTCAAAGCAGTTATCCAACCTTAATTATGCTGAAAAAAGTGCAATTACGTGTTTAAAATATTCACGTATGCCTATATATCACTGATTTGGATCCGATATATCGCCTGGCGAAGGATACGGAACACATGTTGGCGTTGCACGATCGTACGAATGGAGGCTCGGGATTACGGAAGAGCTGATATATCACCACATAGGGATGATATATCGCCCTAAGTAGTTAATTTTCTTTTTAATTTTTAAAATAAGCTTTAACTCCTTAGACCTACTTCTGAACGTTTTGACCGAGTCTTCAGCCTCTGATTGACAAAAATTCAATTCTTTTTCATTTTAAAATCATTATTTTATTCAAATCAAAATGGGGTTACCTTCACTCCTTACCTCTATAAATAGGACTCAGTACCCAGCCCTTCCACTCACTCTTTAAGCTGTGATCAGAGACTCCAAGGTGCTGGTGATTCCATAGAGTGATAAACACTTGGGTTGGGAAAAAATCTTTGTCATTCTTAAGCTTTATAAAATACTTGGGAAGTGAGAATTAGTGTATATCGATATTGAAGTTAGACCAATCCATAAGGTTAACTAAGATATTTCTATTCTCTAAGTCCAGTCCTTTAAACTACTTTAGTTTTTCTTTAGTTCCTTTTATTCAGATCCTAACTTTTGATATTGGTTTTTGACTAGGCTCTTGAAACTTAAAGATCTTCCTTGGTAAGTTTTATTTTGAAGGTTTAGTTTCCACAATTATTCTTTACCCTTTAGAAATACTCACCATTTTATTGCTAGATTTTGGAGTGTTCCAAGTGCTGCTTTTGTTCTAAAAAATCTCGGTTTTGGTAAGGAAAATAGGATAGTTATTATACGCTTATATTTTATGATTATGCTATAATATGTTATGTTATGTTATGATATGTTCTTTTGTGTTATGATATATAAGTTTTGGGGCATATAGTTTCTTAAATAGCAAACCCCAACACTTTTATGTTCTTGGGGCTTATAGTTGCTTAGTTAGCAAACCTCATTGTTTTTTGAGGCTTATAGTTGCTTAGCTATCAAACCCCAATATTCACCATGTACATGGGTTATAGTTGAGATATATGTTTTATAGTGTATGTTTTGTTATGATCTTATGTTTACGTTTGATATATATATGTTGGTAGATTTTCCTTGCTGGGCATCATTAGGCTCATTCCTTTTTCTTTTTAGTGTGATGCACGAAAATAGATACAAAGACGGAAGGATTCTTGGAAGCTTGGTGTGTGTGTTGAGGTGAATGGAGTGGATGGGCTGCGTGTCGATTCGAGGACAACGTTATTTTCTTTAGTCTCATTAAATTACGATTTTTATGTATTTTTCCACATTTGGCTTTGTAAATAATTTCATTTAAAGTTATGTTTTATTTTAAACAATGAGCTCATTTATGTATTAATCTACTACAAATATTACTTTAAAGTTTTCAATAAAATTATGAATTTTTCTCATGTATGTTCTCTTCAAAGTAGTAGTTATGTCTAGTAGGGTTAATGATCTAAGTCTTAGAAATAGTTGGGTCATTACATATCCAAAGATTGATGAACAACCAATATTGCCTCGGAGAAGTCAGAGGCTTAAAAATTTGGGATAATTTGAGAAATGTTGTCAAGTAGAAATACTCTTCCTAGTAAAGGGTTACCTTGAAGAAGTCACATGGAAAATTCCTATTATTCTTCAAGTTGAGGATGATCCTAAAACATTCCAAGAAGTAATGTCTTCGAGAGACTCCGCTTTTTGGAAGGAGATAATAAATGATGAGATGGATTCAATTATGTCAAACCACACATGGGAATTGGTATACCTTCTACAAGGTTCAAAACCAATTGGGTGCAAGTGGGTATTTCAGAGGAAATATCACACCGATGGCACCTTACATACCTTCAAGGCTAGATTAGTAGCCAAATGGTTTAAACAAACGGAAGGAATCAATTATTTTGACATATATGCACCGGTTGCTAGGATAACCACTATAAGAGTACTATTTGTCTTATCATCAATATATAACCTTTATGTTCATCAAATAGATGTCAAAATGACATTCATAAATGGAGATCTTGCTGAGGAGATCTATATGGAACAATTGGAAGGTTTTTTTCTATGGGGAAATGAACATTATATGGTTTAAAACAAGCACCGAAACAATGGCATGAGAAGTATGATAAAGCTAAAGTCTCGGAAGAGTATAGACACAACAATGCGGACAAGTATACTCTTAGACTTGTGATGCCTATGTCATCTTAGTGTGCCTATATGTTGATGATATGTTGATTTTGATTAATGAGACGAAAGGAATAATAGAAACGAAGAGGTTTCTATCTTCCACTTTCAAGATGAAAGACCTTAGAGTTTTTATACTGTCTTGGGTATAAAAGTGACAATAAATTGTGGGGGTTATGGCTTAAGTCAAGTACACTCTGTTGAGAAAGGGCTTGACAAGTTTAGTCATCTCAAAATAAAAGAGGCAAATACACCATTTAATTCAAGCATAAACCTTGAAAAAAAAATAATGGCAGAGCGGTGGCTCAACTTGAGTATGCAAGTGCATTAGGGAGTCTAATGTACGCCGCTCATTATACAAGAGCAGATATTGCATATGCGGTTAGTAAACTAAGTAGGTTTACTAGCAATCTAAGTATGGAATATTGAAAAGCAATTAAGAGAGCTCTAGGGTACCTTATGAGGACCAAGCAACAAGACCTCCAATATTCAAAGTTCCCGAAGATACTTGAGGGATATTCCAATGCAAGTTGGATGTCGAGTGTGAGAGATAATCTCTCCATAACCGGTTGGGTGTTTATGCTCGTAGTAGGAGCAGTTTCTTGGGGTTTAGAGAAACAAACACATATTTCACACTCAACCATGGAGGTTGAGTTTATAGCTGTAGCAGCAACCGGGAAAGAAGCCAAATGGATTAGAGATCTCATGTTGGATATCTCAACTACTGCAGATGATCTCAATAAATTGTGATAGCCAAGCCACACTAACTAGAGCTTATAATGGCATATATAAAGGGAAGTCTAGATGTATAAGTCTAAGACATGACTATGTTAGACAATTGATTCGAGGAGGAATCATATCGATCTCATATGTTAAGACAAGTGAGAACTTAGCAAATCAATTTACAAAACCTCTTGCGAAGAGGTTAATAAGTTCAACTTCAAAAGGGATGTGAATTAAACTCCTAGAATAATATATTCATCAATGATGGCAACCCAACTCCAAACTTGAATACATCAAGGGAAATAGTTCAATGGATAAGAACAAGCCATTGAATGAATAGTTTCATCACTAACATAGTCGTGAGTTCCATCCATGCATAGTCAGTGTTTGTTGCTACCGAGTGAGGGTTAAGCCTAGGGCTTTTAATGAAGTTCAATTGAATGCATTAAGCATCTCTAAAGGTAGCAAATATGTTGTAAGAACTTCACCTATATGAAATTAGAGGTGGTGCCGCCTCTAATGGGAGTTTGAGTTTTTCCCTGGAAAGTTCATGAAATGGATGAGAACAAGGCCATGTAAAATGTTAAGTGCGCACACTGGGAAAACGAATGGTCAAGTTGAGGTGTGTGAAGTGTTACCGGTTCTATCATTAAAGAGTACTTGGTCAAATCTTAAACACACTAATGACTTCGACAAGGCTTTGTAATGATTTCACTGAGGTAAAGTTCAAATTGAAAGATACTTTATTTTATGCATAAAAACTGTCAAGATAAGAAGAGAGGAATATATTTAACCAAGTGTGGGATTGTTGAGATTGGTTAAATATAATAGATAAGTTGCTTACACGATGAGGTGCAAAACACTTAACGATTTTCACTTATGTTGAAGTGAAAACATGAGATTGTGTAGGCATCCAAAAGTGACATTTATGGGTCTAAAGTGATACAATGAGGTATCCAAACATTCCCAAAACAATTGGAGACATTTTGGGATCATGCTCAAGGGATTATTACAGAGGCATCTACATTGCATCGTCTATGGGAGCGACGTAATGCCTAAAAGCGCCTAGGAGACAAAACCTTGGTAGGCGATGCATCGCCTGTTGGGTGGCGACACATCGCATGGGCAATCTGTAGGGGACCATACAGTTACATGAATTAGCTCCAAATGATGTGTTTAAAATCTCTAATCCTATTTGTTAGACTTAATCATGATCCTATACTATATATAAGGGTTATTAGAGTTGAAACGTTTTGATCACACTTTTCAACTCTCTCTCTCTCTCTCTCTAGCTCTCAAAGACCATAAGTTTTCTCCAAAATACCCATCAAGCATTGCTGGAATTGCATGAGTTTCAAGGCTTGTTACATCTCAAATCTCATTATACTTTGGTGAAGCTTCAAGCAATAAGGGAAGGATTGGAATAAAGATTTTAGACAATAATATACGTATTGTGCATAAGCCTTAGATGTTCGTCAAGTTGCTCAAAACAAAAGGTTGTATCTCTCTACGCCCTAACTTTATATTTGTGTCATTCTATTTATTTTATGTTGTTATTACTAATGATTAAATATTATATGTTCATCTTATAATCATTTAATCAATTAATCAATTAATCATTTATTATCAAGATTTGCATTCATATCATGATCATGGTTATTTGATTATCAATATTTGCATTCATACTCTGAATAACGTTCTTGATTAGCATCTATGTTTTGTAATATTGAACTATTCCTATTATGCATTGTCGATTAAGAAAGTAAAAGGCCATAAATTCCCAATACTATAACCTATATGAGCAAGTGTATTATGCCACAAAGAAATAGAATCAAAGTCAAGTATATAAGAGGAAGATGTGCATGCATTATTATCAAAACTTGAATTTCGGTACACAATTTGATCATTCCATCACAAACATACCCTTCTCCACAAAGTAATTCCCCATGATAAGATTAGCTTGCCAGATTCAAACATCGCTTTGATGCCTGGTTTGCTAAGAAAGTACCCACTGTTGGGAACTGTGCCCTAAAAGCATATGTAGTATACATTGTTTTAAGAAATAAATAAATAAATTGAATTTGTTATGCATATATTTTATGGACTATATTATTCTGTGATAATATTATGTAAATATATCATAAAAATTCCTAAGTTCATATATGTGATCTCAAACACGTATTGGTACGGGAGGATTGTGTTTGAGATAAATGAACTTGAATAGTTCGCAGTAAAATAAAGTTATGGAATCTTTATATTAATTACTGCAAGTACGGTCCACTAGTATTATGAATACATGTGATCTAGATCAGGATCACTAGTGTAGTAGGACACTTTAGTGGATGTAGTTTATATATTAGAGAATATATAGAACTGGATCGGATATGTTTATTAATACTTAGTTGAATACCATTTCGAATTATTAATTAAATATATCATCTGATGATCATATACAAATAGATCTTAATCCTGAAGTTACTATGAACTCCTGTTTATGTTATATGAGTTCTTTGATTCACTCGTTAGGGTTTGTCAAAATGATCAGGCTAGAAACTTTTGTTTCGGGAACTCATTAATGTAAATGGCTGGGATAGTATACAGATATGGAATATATACCTTCTCATAAGAGATTGAATAATGGCTCTCTTAAGGGTTGAATTTTGGGGTTGGAAAGGTTATTGAGCTCAAATTCATAATTTAGTTATGAATTAACCTTCACTAGTAAACTCAATGGTACTTAAGGAAACAAGATATAATTAAAAGGGTAAAATGGTAATTTTATTCCCGGTTATTTATGAACCATTATTAGAGGGTTAATTTGTATGTAATGATTATATCAATGGACACTTTATTTAATAAAGTACTCAGTAAATGAAATGTCTATAATTACAAGACTGCAGTCTCATATTTATAGTGGAGTAATCATGAGATTAATAAATTAAGATTATTTAATTAAAGAGTTTAATTAATAATCTCAAATTTATTTGAGCTTGGAATTATAGGTCCATAGGTCTCCACAGCGACTCTATCAACACTATTCAAGGCAAGAGTTGATATAAAGAGAAAAATAGTTGAAAGACATATTTAAGAAGAATTTTGTTATTCGGGCCAAATATGCAATTATGTGATAATAGTGATTAAATAATTAATTACAAATTAATTGTAATTAAAAAAATTAATTAATATTTAATTATTATGTAATTTTTGAAATTATATTAAATACTTAAATTAATTTTTGAAATTATATTAATTAATTATAATTTTCGAAATTATAATAAATTAAATATTTAATTTCGAATTTTATATTGATTTTAATTAATAGGTAGAATTAATTAAATATATTTATTTGAGAGGGAGATAGTAATCTGATAAGTTCAAATTAGATTTGAATTTAAAAGATTGATATTTATTTTAAATAATTAATTATATTTGACAATTAGTTAAAAATATATTTAATTCAAATTTGAATTAATTATCAGGTTGTTAGATTTTAGTTTGACAAGGGAGTTTGAATAAACACTTAAATAAAAAAAGAAAAATCAAATATCCCTAAAATATAGGGTGGTACACGACCAGACATAGTCCATGGACTGTGTGTAGCGTGTACTGCACAATTTTCAGGGATAGATTTTTCAATTTTATTTATTTAATTAATTAATTAATAGAAAATTCAAAAGTTGGTTTTTAGATATTTTTATTAATGAGATAATTAATTAATTAAAAGATAAATTATAAATTAGTTACAAATTTATTTTTATAAGAGACAGACAATTATTCGCTTTGTGAAAAGAACGATACTTTTCTATCTCTCCCTGAAAAAGATACAGAACCAATTTCAGGCCTTATTCTCTTGATCTCATGTGTTCAGTACATCAAGTAGAATCACAAATTAACCATCCTTTATTCTCTAAGTGCCCACACACTTCTTCAGGTGTAGAGAACGTTGTTGAAGATCTTGGTGTGAGTACCTGGGAGCAGCTTGGATAGGAAGTTCATTCAAATTATGAAAGATAGCAAGGACACTTGATAGGCATCAAGAGGTATATTTTTTTTGATGGTAAGAACTCGTCATAAAAATATGAATGGAAAACTCAAAAACTTGAATCGATATCTAATGAACATGAATGAACTTATAGAAACTTGAATGAAGATTTCAAGTAGGAAATAGAAAGAAAACTCATATTTTTCTCTTAGATTAATTTGATATTACAAGAATTTCCCAACCCCTTTGTTTGAGGGGTCAGGATTAATTTATAGTGAAGCTCCAATGGCTTATGATACATTGTGGTCTCGAGGGACCATATGGTACATGGGTACATCGCTAGTGTGGTGGCACAGGTAGTAGTGGTACCGAAGGTCGTGGTGTCGGCTCTAGTACATAGTCAGGGTCCGTGGGGATGCCTCCACTACTTATTTAGTACGGGTGTCAGAGACATACAGGTCATGTTACCATTCCTCGTACTTCCACTACTTGCTAGAGATGGATGTCAGGGTTACGCCTCTGTGCTCCCCATGGTCATACAACCTATTCCCGTATGCATACCTTGTACCTAAAGGTTGCCCTTGCATATCCAAGATACACCCTTGTTCCAAGCCCCTTTTTACTTTGCTAAATATAAGAGGATCTATAGCCTTGAGTGAGATAAGCACGAGGGAGTCGCGCCTTGCTGGTGACACCTTCCTTGGAAAATAAAGGAGGGCCTCTTCAGTGGAGCATATACCTATATCATAGAGGCGTAGCCTCGCGAGATGGTGCGAGGCCTTCATTTGGAGCACGCGGCTGGTGGCGCAAGGTCCTCATTTGGAGCATGCGGCTGGTGGCACGAGGCCCTCATTTGGAGCATGCAGCTGGTGGCGCGAGGCCCTCATTTGGAGCACGCGGCTAGTGGCACGAGGTCCTCAGTTGGAGGACACAGTTGTTGGCGCGAGGCCTTCATTTGGAGCACGCGGCTGGTGGCGCGAGGCTCTCATTTGGAGCACACGGCTGGTGGCGCGAGGCCCTCAATTGGACCACACGGCTGGTGGCGCGAGGTACTCATTTGGAGCACGCGGCTGGTGGCGCGAGGCCCTCATTTGGAGCATGCAGCTGGTGGCGCGAGGTCCTCATTTGGAGCACGCGGCTGGTGGCGTGAGGTCCTCATTTAGAGCACGCGACTAGTGGCGCGAGACCCTCATTTGGAGCACGCGGCTAGTGGCACGAGGTCCTCATTTGGAGCACGCGACTAGTGGCGCGAGACCCTCATTTGGAGCACGCGGCTAGTGGCACGAGGTCCTCATTTGGAGCACGCGATTGGTGGCGTGAGACCCTCATTTGGAGCACGCGGTTGGTAGCACAATGCTCTCATTGTAAGCACGCGGCTGGTGGCACGAGGCCCTCATGTGGAGTGCGCAGCTGGTGGCGCGAAGCCCTCATTTGGAGCACGCGGCTGGTGGCGCTAGGCCCTCATTTGGAGCACACGGCTGGTGGCGCAAGGCCCTCATTTGGAGCTCGCGGCTGGTGGCGTGAGGCGAAGTATGCTTGGGCTTTGCGTGTGGCAGGACAGGTCAGTCTCGGGAAGACCCTGTGTGAGGCTTGGACCTTTCAGGATAATGTCAAATTTTCGGTGTTCACACTTGCCCCCCAGTCTACGAGAGAGTCTTCAGGCTCTCTTGTAGACTTCAAGGAGCGATGCATTCGGGATGTCCGCGAGGTATTAGCTTGCGGATCCCGAGGCAAGTGCTAAGCCCCCTTCTGGACGATTGATCAGGCATCAAATCCAATGGCTAAGACGAGCTTATGGATCTTATAAGCAGACCTTCATCTCAAGCACAATATTTACATTTTATCTTCTTAGCTTGGTGGTTTTAAGGTCTTCATTTCCTCTCTTTTTTTCTTGTCTTGGATTCTTTCTTTGCTCATCATCACTATATTTTATACATATATATATGCGATCATTTGCTTTTATCCCTCTATGTTTGAGGTCCTTTTGAGACCGCAAAAAGGGGTTCGATAGGTCTCTCTTTGGTGCACCTTGATTGTATTTATAAGGATATGTTGACCCTTTGAGTTCTAGCCATCCTTTTATATATTATTGCGCGCGCTTATTATATTTTGTGAGAAGCGTCCTTCTCGTCATTATGCATAGTACTATTTTTGCAAGGGTCTCTTTTAGGACCCTTTATGGCTAGACAGCTTGGTGGCCATTCTAGGCTTATTGGTGGATGCTCTTCCTGAGGTCTTTCTTCTCGTGGAGGCATCAGCCTTTATTAGGAGGCTCTTCCTGAGGCTTTTCCTCTCGTGGAGGTATCATCCTTTATTAGGAGGCTCTTCTTGTAGGACTTTTTGACCCTCTTGATGTTCATATGGGTAGATAATCCTTGTGAACTCGAGAGATGCCTTGCAAGGTTTTCTTCCTTATATATATATATATATTTTATAAGGGTCTCTTTTAGGACCCTTTTTGGGTCTCTTTTCTATGAGGGTCTCTTTTAGGACCCTTTTTGGCTGTGTACTCTACCCCCAAAGTGGTTGGCGAGATTTATCTCGTTGGGCATTTTGATCGTTTTTCTCATGCACTTTGATAATTCCAATTGGTGATAGGTACACAAGAGTTAGATACGTGTTCACGTAAATGAGGAGTGTGACATGTCAATAAGAAACATATTCATTAAAAATAAGGAGAGTACAATGTTCTTTTTACATATCAGGGCATCTAAGTTACCCCTCTAATTCGTAGTTGTTGGGGGTGCTAACTGTGGTAACCCTTTTGATGTTCATACTAAAAGTGGAGCTTTAACCATCGGTTCTGATCTTCTCTGTGATTTTGGGGTTGAACTCTCTCGGGTTTGTGCTCCCATGCACTACCATCGCCATAAGTTCTGGCGGTCTCATGGCTATGCGAAGGGACGTGTTATAACATTCCCTTGCTTCTTTATGGTCTCCTTTCGCGCTCGCCACCCCCCCCCCCCCCCCCTCCAAAGGAGTTGGGAATTTTATGGCCAAGTGGTATACAGAGGTTATCGCCTTCAATTCTCTTAGGGAGGGTCTCCCTAATACCGCATTGACGACCAAGGAGCAGCTTACTATGACAAAGTTCATCATCACAGTGGTTTGTCTGGGCGGCTCTCCAATGGTGAGGCCAAACTCGATTGTACCCAGAGGTTGTATTGAGTCTCCTGTAAACCCATACAAGGAGGTGTTACAGGGCATTAGGTTTCTGATACCCAGTCTCATCTTCTCTAAGGTCGAGCGATATAAGATGTCTATGGAGCTTCTGTTGTCCACCAGGACCCGATGTACCCTCATGTTTGCAAGCTGAACAGTCAAAACCAAGGGGTCATTGTAAGAGAAATGCATACCCCGTGTATCTTCTTCACTGAAGGTTACTGAATCATTTTCCCCTTTAAAGTTTTTCAAGGGTCATTGTTCTAAGCTTGACATGCATGAGGGTGGGCTTCGTGTGGCTTCCTTGGCATACCTATCTCGCCGTTTTCTCGATTCTCCTCCGAATCCTGGTCCTCCGGAGATCGTTCTCACCTCTCCTTACACTTTTGGGGCCACATCTCGCACTCATGGCGAGGGTGATCTATCACTTGGTCTATCATTTTCTCTTCCGACGTATCTTTCGAAGTGCCCCCTGCGTATGAGTTCCTCTATTTCTGCCTTTAAATGAGTGCATTCTGCAGTGGTGTGGCCAATGTCTTTATTTAACTGACAATACTTTTCAGGGTCTCTCTTTGACCGATCTCTCTTCATTAGTGGGGGTCTCCTGAAGGGGACCTAATTCTCGTTTGCTATGAAGATATGCTCCCTAGTATGCGACAGGTCGATGTAGAAGGTGTGGGATGTTTGCCTAGGGTTACCTCCGTGTTTGTGCTTCGTCTGGTGGTCATCTTTTGGGCCTTCGTATACCCTTTTCATTTTTTCGTCATTCAAACTTTTAGGGGCTGGGTGCTTGACACGTGATGCCTTCAAGTTCTCATGACCGTCTTCGACACGAATGTACTTTTGTGCCCGCTCGTAGAAATCATCTAAGTCTGTGACCTCCCTTTTGAGCATGTTATCCAAAAGCTTACTACGTGGGAGCACTCCGACCGAGATCGCCATCATGAGTTCTCTCTCCTTCACCTTGCTTTATATTAGCGAGACTAGGGTCGAGCAGAGTATAATCGCCTACGTCATGATGTTGTTGGAGAAACTCATCAGAAAATTGTTGCCATGACCTAATAGACCCTGGTCGGAGTCTTTTGAACCATTTGTAAGCAGGACCTTTTAACGTGACAGCGAAGCAGTGGCACCTGGCCCTGCTGTTAATTCCTCTTAGCTTCATTAGGTCATTGAACGTGTCTAGATGGTATTTAGGGTCCGTATTTCCCTCATAAGGGTTCGTATGAGGTTCTTTAAAGTTAGCCGGGAGTTGTTCCAATTGGATTTCTCGTGTGAAGGGTGACTCATAGTCGAACTCTTCATCAGTAATGTGCCCCCGAGACGTCATGACGATCTTGCTCCGAAGGCTCCTCATCTCTGTGTCTAGCTCTTATTGCCTCATATTCAAGGAGTCCCTCAGCTTGGTAGGGTCAGCCTTTATCTTTACTCTACCCTTCAGAGGGGCCACAGGAGGTGTTGTCCTTACTTCTGACCTCCTTTTATTGAGCTTTTCTCTTAGGTCAGGTGGCACCTCCCTAGAGGTGACATCGACTTCATTAGGAAGGTTAGCGTTGTTCGTCTGCTCTGGCATCTGGGGCTGCTTCCCCTTCGCAGGATGTTCACGCTGCTTTGTCCGAGGGTTATTACTGGTGGAGAGCCAAGTCCTCCAATCATCCAAAGGAACTGTGGTTTCTCCACCCTCTAGGTCTTTTTCCTTTTGTCTAGGAAGGGGCACGCTTGATTTTCCTTGTAGCAGGTCGTTCAACACCTCTTGCATGTTCTTTAAGGTGGTTTCTAGCCTTTGGTTCTTCCGGTGTAGTTTGCGTATCTCCTCTTCGTAAAATCGAGATCTAGAACTCGAGATCACTGAATGGACTTGGGGATGCTTGTCAGGCCTGCACGTCGATGGGCCCGGATCTTGCCGGCCGGAGTTCGACACCTGTGGCGGCCTTGGGGGCAGGAACTTGCCGGCATTTCTCGCGAGGGTAGCTGCTGATCTCAAAAGATTCTCATCAGGTGAGACAGCCGGGGGCGAGGCTTCCTTTTCATCCTTAGGAACCCTTGACTCCTTTGGTGCACCCACATCTTCAGGTGGTGGGGGATTCCACATGGAGGCCTTCAGCTGATCTCCGTCGAGGTGGACCTCCACATCTCATGGTTCTCTCAGTCGCTTAGATCGTCTTGGCAACTCTTTATGCCAGAGTTAATGGAAGAACAGTGGCTTGGCACTTATCCTTCCCACAGACGATGGTAAGAACTCGTCAACGAAATATGGATGGAAAACTCAAAAACTTCAATCAATATCTAATGAACACGAATGACCTTATAGAAACTTAAAGGAAGATTGCAAGTAGGAAATAGAAAGAAAACTCGTATTTTGCTCTTAGATTAATCTCATATTACAAGAATTTACCAATCCCTTTGTTTGAGGGGTCAGGATCAATTTATAGTAAAGCTCCAATGGCTTATGATACATTATGGTCCCGGGGGACCATATGGGACATGAGTACATCGCTAGTGTGGTGGCACAGGTAGTAGTGGTGCCAAAGGTCGTGGTGTCTGGTCTGGTACATAGTCAGGGTCCATGGGGATGCCTCCACTACTTATTTAGTACGGGTGTCAGAGAAGTGGCACCAGACGTAGTGGCACAGGTGGTTGTGGTGACGGCTCTGATATATGGTTAGAGACATGCAGGCCATGTCACCACTCCTCGTACTTCCACTACTTGCTAGAGATGGATGTCAGGGTGACGCCTCTGTGCTCCCCATGGTCATACAACATGTTCCCGTACGCGTACCTTGTACCTGAAGGTTGCCCTCGTACATCCAAGATACACCCTTGTTCCAAGCCTTTTTTTACTTTGCTAAATATAAGAGGATCTATAGCCTTGAATGAGATAAGCATGTGGGAGTCACGCCCCGCCGATGAGACCTCCCTTAGAAAATAGAGGAGGGACTCTTGAGCAGGTCATATACCGATATCGTAGAGACGTTACCTCGCGAGATGGTGCGAGGCCCTCATTTGGAGCACGCGGCTGGTGGAGCGAGGTCCTCATTTGGAGCACACAGCTGGTGGCGCGAGGCCCTCATTTGGAGCATGCGGATGATGGCGCGAGGCCCTCATTTGGAGCACGCGGCTGGTGGCAGGAGGTCTTCATTTGGAGCACGCGGCTGGTGGTACGAGGTCCTCATTTGGAGCACGTGGATGGTGGTGCAAGGCCCTCATTTGGAGCACCCAGCTGGTGGTACGAGGCCCTAATTTGGAGCACGCGGCTGGTGGCGCGAGGTCATCCTTTGGAGCATACGGTTGGTGTTGCGAGTCCCTCATTTGGGGCACGCAGCTGGTGGCACGAGGCCCTCATTTGGAGCATGCGGCTGGTGGCGCGAGGCCCTCATTTAGAGCACGCGACTGGTGGCACGAGGCCCTCATTTGGAGCACGTGGCTGGTTGCGCGAGGCCCTCATTTGGAACACGCAGCTGGTGGCGCGAGGTCCTCATTTGGAGCACACGGCAGGTGGCACGAGGCCCTCATGTGGAGCTCGCGGCTGGTGGCACGAGGCCCTCATTTGGAGCACACAGCTGGTGGCGTAAGGCCCTCATGTGGAGCGCGCGACCAGTGGCGCGAGGCCCTCATTTGGAGCACGCGGCTGGTGGTGTGAGGTCCTCATTTGGAGCACGCGGCTGGTTGCGCGAGGCCCTCATTTGTAAGCTTGTAAGCTTAAGAAAGAGAGAGAGAGAGGTTGTAGAGAGAGAGAGAAATGTGAGTGATCAATTCACCAATTAACTCAAATCACGCCTTTAAATAGTATAGGAACCGTCATTAAACTCAACCAATAAGATTAAAGCATTTTAATTTGAATTTTGGAGCAAAAACACATCATTCACTACTACAAAAACACTATTTTAGGACACTCACCTAGATGCGAGTCCTAAAAACAACTCCTGGACTTTTTAAGACTCGCGTTGCGAGTCCTTAAAGAATTTCTTTTAGGGCTCGCGGAGCGAGTCCTAAAAACTATGTGTGTCCTCAATGTTTGAGTTTTTTTTTTTAAACAAACACCTCCTGGACTTTTTAGGACTCGCATTGGGAGTCCTAACTAGTCCTAAAAACTGATGCGTGTCCTAAAAGTTTTATTTTGTTTTTTAATATACACCTCTTAGATTTTCTTTTATTTCTAAATTTTTAATATTATATTAACTTTTTATTTATAATAATTTCCATATTAAAATTTAAATTCATTATGATATAATGAATAATATGCTTAACTTTTATTTATTTCACATATTTATGAAAAAATTAATTAAAAAGAGTTATTTTATTGATTGCTTAAATATTGTAAAATAATTTTCAAATTTCACTAATAATATTGGTGTTTTTATTTTTTAAAATCCATGTTAAAAATATTTTAAAATATAAAGCAATAGTTCACATTAAATCATATTTTATTTAATTAAATAAGAAAAGGGAGATAAAAATACTAAATCCCTAAATGAATCTCAAAAATCCCCTTCTCTCTCCTCTTTCTTCTTTCCAGCCGACACCACTCTTTCTTTTCTTCTCTCGCATTTCATTCAGCCAGACCAGATGAGCCGTCTCCGGCCACCACCCAATGACACGCACCCCACCACGAGCTGCCTTCGCCCCCGAAACCCCCAACCCGTGAAGCTCGCCTCCCCACTCACCGGCCTCTGTCGCGACTGGCTCCCCGAAGTTCCGTCGCCACTGTGAAATTATTGTTATTGTTATTGTTATTGTTATCCGTCCGAGGGTCGTGAGGACTAATCTAGCACCTATGCTACTCTTTTGCAAACAACGCTTTTTGGGCCAGATTCAGGAGGAGTCTTGGCTCCTGCCACACCGAAGAAGTAGAGTTTGCTGATGAGTCCGCCTAGCCGGTAAATATTTTGATACAAGACCGAGACTCGGCAATCAATGCATTCGCTCTCACCATTTGGGTTCAATAATGCAGTTCCTGGAGTTAATCATAGCCCTGTCAAGACTCCTAGGAAGGTTCCGAGGTCACTGTTGGTTTTTATTGATCAAATCAGAGATTATGCGCAGCGGAACAACAATCAAATTGTTAGGTTAATCCCATAAGATTTCTATATCTACTTCTTCACATTCATATACATATTGAATCAAGGACAAGAATAGAAAAATTACCTCAGGTCCTTCCAAGCTGCTATCTTTTTGTATGGCTGAATCATTGAGATCTCACACCAAGATCTTCCAAAATGTTCTCAGGCACACAAAGAACGAATGTGGGCTCGCTATACAAATAATAGGCAATAAACTATTTATCAGATGTTCTCAACACATGAGATCTGATAAAGTTTGGACCTAGGTTTTGTGAAGAACAATGACTTTAGTTTTTGTCACTGTTCTCTTTCTCTGAGAGAGATTCCTAGATATTTTTCTATCCCTGAAAAATTACGTTCTGTGAAAAACTAATATCCAATATTTAATAATATCCAATATATTAAAATATTTGTTATTTTAAACAAATTCAAAATAACTGATCAGTTATCAGATTTTTGTTTAAATAATAATATTTTAATCAATTAAAATATCTCATTATTTATTTAATATTTAAATAACTAAAATTGTGGAATCAAGAGACTGAGTAAACTCTCTTATGCATGTAGCACAATGCATGTGCACTGTGCCACACGTGTACCACATGCCTGTGATGGCATGTGATTTTTCCCAATTATTATTATTATTTAAATACCAAAAATCCCAAAAATAAATTAATTCAAAATTAATGATATTTTTGTTAAATCAAATAATTAATTAATTCTTAATTAATTAATTACACATAATTAAACAATAATTATGTTTGACAAATAGAAAAATATTTTACTTACCACATAAGTCCTTTTTGCCCATTTTTTGTATTTGCCTTTGACAGTGATTATTTGAGTCATTTCGGGGACCATGGACCTATAACGTTAAGCTCCAATAAATTGAAACTAAATAATTAAACTCTTTAATTATAAAAGTTAATTTATTAATTCTGATATTACTCCACTATAAATTTAGAATTGCACTCTTTATGTTATAGATATACTTTTACAGAAATCTTTTTCTTAAGTCGTCCATTGATATAACCATCTTACAATAGTTCAACCCTCTAATTAATTAGTTCATAAATTAGAATGGAAGAATTACCATTTAACCTTTCTAATTTACTTCTTATTCCTTAAGTACCATTAATTCACTAGTGAATAATTAATCTATAATCTAATTATAGATTTGAGCTCAAAATCATTCAGTTCCAGAATTAACCCTTAAGGGAACTAATATACGATCCGTTAGGAAAGATTAGATTCCGTATTGTTGATACATGTTCCCAGCCATCCATGATATTAAATCTCCAAAACAAAAGTCATTAGCCTCATTCTTTGAAGAGACCTTAACGAATGAATCTAAAGATTTAATAAACATGAACAAGAGTTCATGAACACTCAGGATTTAGGTTGATCTATAAATGATCATCAGTTATGATATCAATTACAAGTCTTTATTGTTAAATGGTTTTTGGATAAAGACTTTAATTCATATCGGTCCATGTCATATATAATCATATTATATAAAGTACATTTACCGAGATGTCTTTCCACATCAATAATCCGAATCTATATTATTTGTATCATTATGATACTCAGTAAACTGTACTTACAACTCCAATTAAAGAATTCCATAACTTTAATTTGTTGTTGTTGACTATTTTTATTTATTCATGTGATCTTAATTCTCTCGTACGAATACAAGATCACATCCTCAATAATGAATATGGAATTTTTCTGATATTTTCAAAATTATTCAAACAATAATTTAACAATCTAAATATAACAATAATAATAAACTATTGTATTTATTTATTCATTAAAAAAAACAAATGTCTTTACATGCTTTTAGGACACACTCCTAACAATCTCCCACTTGTACTTAAAGCAAGTGAGACATTTCTCTCAATCCCATATTACGTACATGACCCTCGAATTCCTTTTGTAGGAAGCGTCTTCATAAACGGGTCTGCAAGGTTGTGTTCTAATACGACTTCAGAATGGACACATCTCCTTTATGTACAATTTCTCTGAGTAACTGGTATTTGCGCTCTATATGCTTTCCCCTCTTGTGGCTTCTTGGTTCTTTAGAATTGGCCACTACTCCACTGTTATCACAATAAAGAACAAGTGGTTTCTCCACTTCTGGAACAACTTTCAGATCGGAGTAGAACCTTTTGAGTCACAGAGCCTCCATAGCTGCTTCACAAGCCGCTATATACTCGACTTCCATGGTGGAGTCTGCAATGCTGGTTTGCTTAATGCTTTTTCAGACTAATGCTCCTCCTCCAAGAATAAACATTGATTCAGAAGTCAATTTCTGACTATCTCTTTCTGATTGAAAATCAGAATCAGTGTAACCAATGGGGTTCAGGTCTCCACCTGAATATACAAGCATATAATCTCTAGTATTTCTAAGATACTTGAGAATATTCTTCACTACAATCCAATGACTCAATCCCGGATTGGATTGATAACGGCTGACTATCCCTACTACATAACAAATGTCAGGTCTTGTACACACATGGCGTACATCAGACTGCCTACTGCTGAGGCATAGGGATACTGTCTCATGTCTTCCTTTTCCTGAGGTGTTTTGAGACACTACTCCTTGGAAAGGAATACTCTAGAATTGGTTGGCATATCACCCTTCTTGGAGTTTTGCATATTAAAGCATTCTAGCAGCTTATCAATATAAGTTGCTTGAGACAGTGGCAAAGTTTTGTTCTGTGTATCTCTAAGAATCTTAATGCCCAGAACATACTTGGCTTCTCCCAAATCTTACATTTGGAATTGTTCAGCTAATCAGTTCTTTACATTTGATAATGTCACTACATCATTCCCAATGAGTAGGATATCATCAACATAAAGAACGAGGAATACTACTATACCGTCTTTGATTTGTTTATAGACATAAAGATCGTCAACATCTTGTTCAACAACCAAATGTTTTTCTTGTGTCATCAAATCTAAGATTCCAAGATCTAGAAGCTTGTGTTGAGTCCATGAATGGACCTAAGAAGCTTGCAAACCTTTTGCTCTTGATCTTTTAATTCGAACCCTTTCTGGTTGAGACATGTAAATGGTATCGTCAAGGTAGCCATTCAAAAAAGCTGTTTTGACATCCATTTGCCAGATCTCATAATCCAAGCACGTAGCTATGGACAAGAGTATACAAATGGATTTTAGCATGGCTAATGGAGAAAAGGTTTCTTCATAGTCAACCCATTCTTACAGGAGAAAAGGTTTCTTCATAGTCAACCCCTTCTTTCTGTGTGTAACCTTTTGGCTACAAGCCTTGCTTTGAAAGTCTCTACTCTCCCATCCGCTCCTCTTTTCTTCTTGAATATCCACTTGCAACCAATGGGTTTGATATTCTCAGGTGGATCTTCAAGAACTCAAACAGAATTGGAATACATCGATTCCATTTCTTGGTTCATGGCTTCTTGCCATTTTTCATTGTCAGAATGATTCATTGCATTTTCAAATGTCAATGGATCGTCTTTTTTTGTGTCAAACACAAGCATTTGAACCTCGTGTTCATAGTACGTGGGCTACTTACTAACCCTCCCACTACGATGAAGTTCTCTACTATTCTGACTAGAACTAGCAGTTTCTTCTTGCCGTTTTTCATTGGTTATTACTGGTGACTTTGCGACTTTATTTGAGATCATCTCCTCCAGTACAATCTTATTGCGAGGTTTGTGGTTATTAACATAGTCATAAACAAGAAAAGTTGCATTTTTCAATACAAATTTTTTATTTTCTTTGGACTATTAAAAAATCCACTTCTTGTCCCTTTGGAATATCCCACAGACATGCATACTTCACGGCGTGTTTCCATCTTCCCAGTCTTTCCTTTAAGCATGTATGCACGACATCCCCAAATTCTAAATGGTGTAAACTAAGTTTACAACCATTCCATAATTCTATGGATGTCTTTTGGATAGACTTAGGTGGAACATAATTCAATATGCATGGAACACATTGAATCGTATAGCCCCAGAATGACAATGGTAATGATGAGAAACTCATCATTTATCTAACCATATCTAATAACGTTCTATTCCGACTTTTTGAAACATTATTTTACTGTATTGTTTCAGGTGTAGTGAGTTGTAATTGAATGCCATGCTCACGTTGATGGTTCTTGAATTCACAGTCCAAGTATTCTCTTCCTCGATCAGACCGAAGTGCTTTTTAGTGATCTACCTAATTTCTTTTCAGCCTCTGCTTGAAATTCTTTGAACTTTCCAAAAGTCTTAGATTTTCTTTGCACTAATTATAGGTAACCATATCTTGAATAATCGTCAATGAAAGTGACGAAATATTCATAACCACCTCTTGCTTGTACATTAAGTGGACTACTAACATCCATATGTACTAGCTGAAGTGGTTCTGTGGCTCTTGAACCTTTAGCAGAGAAAGGTCTCTTGGTCATTTTTTTTTCTAGACAAGATTTACAAACAGGGAGAGATCCAATAAATGGTTCTCTTAAAGGACTATCCTTTACAAGCCTATTTATTCTGTTTAGATCAATATGGCCCAATCTCAAGTGCTACAGATATGTTTCACTATTGGAATCAGTTTAATAGATTTAGGATTAGTTGTTTTCAAATAATTCAAAATTATAAAAAATTTGTCATTCATTATAAGTATGTAAACTTTGTTTATCCCAAAGCATTTGCATAACAAATAAATAGATAATTTCTATTATACCCAAAAATTGGAGAATGCATCCTAGGAGGCTAAGGAGAATGCATTCTAGGAGAGCTAAGGGGAGTGGTCCTAGGAGACCCCAAGGAGGATGTGGTCCTAGGAGACCCCAAGGGAGTGGTCTTAGAAGACCCCAAGGAGAAAGTGGTCTTAGGAGACCCCAAGGAGGATGTGGTCCTAAGAGACCCCAAGGGTGTGTAGGAGGCAAGCCTCCCAAGGTTTCCTAAGTGTTGGCTCGAACGTGTCCAAGGTAAGTAGCTAAGGAGGAGGAGTCTCATGCAAGAGGATGGAGACTTAGATTTTGATAAGGAAAGCCTATACAATGTTCGATCGGACATGTTTGGGAGATGCTAAAGGAGAATGCCTTGAACTTGTCCAAGGTGATATGTCATGGAGGAGGTTGCCTCAATGTTGTCCAAGGTGAGGTGCCAAGGAGGTTGCCTCGGACCACCTTGGTCCGAGGAGAAGCCAAGGAGATTGGTTCAAGGAGGAACATGGCATGCTAGAGGAGAGTGCCATGTTAGAGGAGAGAAGTGCATGTCCTACCACCATGCACGTTCAACCCACGAAAACATGTCCTACCACCATGCATGTCCTACCACCATGCACGTTCGACCAACACTTGCATGAGTGGTCAGTAGGAGGTGGATCAACTAGCTAGAGGAGACTAAGTCAAGATTCCCAAAGACAGCTTCAACAACATACGCGGGAATCTCTCATTCTTCCCACAAATGGGGGGTTTGTTACATTTCGAATTTTGAATGCTTAAATGTAATAAATATAATAAAATATCCCTATCATAAGGGGATATCAATTGAGGATCCCAGGCCTATAAATAGAGAGCTTATGGGATGAGAGAGGGCTTCTTCTTCTGCTTCTTCTTTCTAGAGAGAGAAAATTGGGACTGTGTATTCTAGAGAGAGAAAGTTGGGTCTGAGTATTCTAGAGAGAGAATTCTTGTATTTTTGCCATCAGTACTGAAGAAACTCAGTTGGCTCAGTCCATCTGATCTTGAGTACAGATATATAAATCACACCTCTAAGTGGATTAGGCTATTACCGACAATCGGGGCTGAACCACTATAAAAATCTCTTGTGTTCTTTAGTTTCTTTATTATATCGTCTGTGTCGTCTTTACATTCTCTTGAAGGTTTGTCGTATTTGACGTTCTCACGTCGTTGGCTAAAAATGCAGTCAACATTTTGGTGCTTTCATTGAGAGCCTGAAGAGAAGAACAGACGGTCCCTGAAGCAAGATGGCGCCTAAGAACACCACTGCTGCTTCCAAGAGGACAAACTCCTCTAAAGAACCTGCTAGATCTGAAGGTCCTAGCCCACAATATCATGAGAATGAGCCTAGGGTCATGCTTGAGGACGTGACTCCAGGAGTCGAAGAGCTCCAAGAGACCATGGGGGCCTTCCAGGAGGAGATGGCACAATTCCACGCTAGGCAAGAGGTGTTTGCTGAAGAGATGGCCAGGCAGAGAGCTGCCTTAGAGAAACAAAAACGCGATATGGAGGCCAGAAGTGAGGAGCTCAGACAACAACAGGAGGAGGTCAATCGGAAACATCGTGAAGCAACGCTTGCTTTGGAAGCAGCTACCCAGTTGGCCCAAGCCAATGCCCAAGCTGCAGTACGAGGAGGACCCCCTCCAGGAGCTAGGACCACAGAAGCTGGTGGTAGGAGCAATGATAGACCAAGGAGGGGTGGTAATAACCCACCTGTTGAAGGAGATGGAGTCCGATCGCACACTACCTCAACCCAAGGGGAGCACTCTAGAACCCCCTCCAGAAGTCACCGATCGGGCAGTAAAAAGACTCCACCTGGGCAGGAGCAAAATAAGGCTTCTAGAGAGAAGAGGACCTCACAGTTCAAAGATGGGCATGGAGGGGATGAGGCTGATAGTCATCCCACCAGCCAGTCAAGGGAAAAGGAGGACCACAACCCACGAAGGGGAGAAAACTGCCCAGAGCGCGCCAAGAAGCCTCCACTGCACCCCGACCAGCAGCGTAGCAGGAGAGGGGATGTCCCGCGTAGTAAGCCCTTTGGAAAATCGAAGGATCTAAGGAATGTTATCACCGACAAGAGGAGGACCGTCCCGGTCGAAGGGCAAAATCTGGACCGTCCCGCCAGTCAAGTAGAAATACTTGACGGTGGCGCTCCAGATGGTAATGCCCGACCAGGCGGTCAAAACCTTGGAACCTCATCAGTTGCACCAGCCATCCAAGCCCAGCTTGACATACTAGCTGCTGCAGTGCAAGGTTTGTCGAAACGACCTTCCGAGATAGAGGCGATCGACTACCGGAGTGGTAGCCCATTTTGTGCTCGAATAAGAGCAGCCCAACCACCAGCAAAGTACAAAGCACCGGTGCTGCCAATTTATACCGAAAAGGCAGACCCGATAAGACATGTTGGGAAGTTTGAGGACCAGATGGAACTGCTTGGAGTGAGTGATGACTATCGTTGTAGAGTCTTCCCCACCACCTTGACGGACACTGCTCAGGAGTGGTATTGGAGGTTTAAACCAAACTCCATTACCTCTTGGGAGGCATTCAGGAAGGAGTTTTGCAGACAATTTAGCACAGCCCGGACTCCGCCAGTTTACGCCAATGACTTGGCAGATATCAAACAAGGAAAAGATGAGTCTCTAAAGAGCTATATACAGAGATTCATGAGAGAAGCCAATAGAGAAACCGCTGTAGGAGACGAGGGGAAGATGGTTGCCATATCTGCTGGGATAATTTATCGGAGTCCTCTATGGGACAGCATCCATCTCCATCCAATCTCAACACTTCAATAATTTCTTGACCGGGCGGAAAAATATATGAATTTGGATGATGCGATAGAGAAAGGGGAGAATGGCATAAACAACCCAAGCAGACCAACTGACTCTCCTAGTGATGGTGGAAAGAAACGTGGAAGTAATGGGTCTGACCACCATGAAGAAAAGAAGGCAAAGGTGGATTCAAGTGAGAAGCCAACCAAGTATGAGCCTCAATTTACCAACTACACTACTCTCTCAGCCAGTAGAGCAGAGATATATCTTGCTAGTCAAGAGGAGGTTCCTTACAAGAAGCCTCCACCCATCAGGAGAGAGATGAGGAAGAGAGACATGAATAAGTTTTGTCGCTTCCATGAAGATTATGGTCACGACACGAATGAATGCAACCACCTCAAGGACGAGATAGAATTTCTTCTCCGGTCGGGCAAGTTGAAGAAGTACCGAGCAGAGACACCCCAAGGAGAAGGAGGTAGAAGCAACTCCGGATTCAAGCGTCAAAGATCTCCACCCTTGCAGCCTGGACCTGTGGACTTCACCGTAGACACTATATGTGGAGGTCCACCCTTAGCTGAGGAGAGCAACGAAGTAAGAGGAGGAGTATGGTGAGGAGGAGTGCTGGGAGCAGGAACCACTAGAGTGGCGTGCACATAGAGCATCGAAGGAGATATTATTTTTAAATACCACTTTCAGAGTGGTAGCTTGATTTCGAGTTTTTTAGACTTGTTATTTAAGTTTGGTGTATGAACTGGTTATTTTCTAGCTAGTCATTTTATTTTGAACAATTTTGGTTGTTTAAGACTCGTTATTAGACATGTTTTGTCCATTTGAATTTACGAGTAATAAAAGAGACTACGCGCAGCGTGGTCGATTCTTGCTACAAATATGCATGTGTGTTAGTTATCCGAGCAGTGTTCAACTGGTCGATGTGTTCAAGCAGTGTTCAACTGCTTGAGTATTTTCCATGTATTCTATGTGTTTCACGAGTAGGTAACTGCTCGAACAGATTCAGTCAGGTAGCAAGTGACTAAGGATCTTTCAACCCCCAACCACCTGGGGGGCACATGGGGTATGCTGGTATATAAATTAACACAGGCAATAAGAGCACGAGTTAATATATCTGTTTTTAGGCTGACTTGTAAATTTTCGAAGTCCAAAAAGGCCATTAAGCTAACTTGCTTGGCAAAGCTTAAGTAACTTGGAATTTTTTAAAATTTCAAGTTAGGAGCAGATATTCGTGTGACCATAAACATCATGCTCATAAAATGTTAGAGCAATGAGAGTGTGAGAAAGTATACTTAGCATGGACTTATGAAATGTCTAGAATTTCTAAGTTAGAAAACTAAGTACTCATGCGAAAATACGAGGCACACACTAGAGTGACTTTACTCTTCACAAAAAACTTATAACTTTTTAAGTCTAGAGGAGACTTAGGATGTTTTAAGTTAACAGGGAGAAGTAAAGTATAAATTCCAACAGCTACAAGTTTAGCTGATCAGGTGCAAAGTTTTCTTGCTCAGGAGAGCAGATACAACTTCCCTGGTCGGCTAAGCCTGTATCATCAATCAACTTCCCTGGAGTGAATCAAACAAATACGTGCAAAATAAATGCTACATGGTGAAAATTTGTCTTTGGGAGGAGAAGTCAAGTTTTCACTAAGATTGATTGAGAGAAATCAATCTCTGAAAATAATAATGGGAGGTTTGAACAAGGTGCTTTGATGGTTTTTCCTAAAAGGTCCTAAGAGTGCCTAAAGGTGAAATGTTTGAAAAAATTATAGCATGGAGTATACCATGTTTGGTCCGAAAGGTGTGTCTAGTTCCAAGGAGAAGCGTCCAAATGGTGATGCTGCCTATGTCCGATCGGATGTGCATGCTTAGAAGGCTGGCTACTGTTTCATGCATTGCATTCATGTCAACACGGCTTATGCCTATTTGTCCATGCTCACGATCAATACAGGTGCTTAAAGTGTTTGAAAAATGTGGTGTCCAAGCTTACCGTGAGATGGCCGATCGGATGCATGTTGTTCCAAGGAGCATCTCACCTACATCCAAGGATCTAGGCCCAGAAGTTGTGCCTAAGGTGCTACGTCCGACCAAGAGAAGCCCCATGAAGCGTGGCTTAGACTTTGGTCCGAGGAAGAAGCCTCATGTAGTCCACTCGAACCATGGTCCGAGGAGACCATGCATGCCAAAAGATAGGCTTAGACCTTGGCCAAGGAGAGGCCACAAAGGGTCCGATCGGAACTTAGTTTAAGCTTCCAAGATGGTTGCCTCGGACAAGTCCGAGGAGAAGACCATGCATGTGTGCCAAGGGTCCGATCGGACATAGTTGGAGGAGTCTAGTGCTTGGATCGGACCTATCCGAGGCAAGCATCCACATTACTTGGCTCGGACCTTCGCTTGGTGAGCTTCCAAAAAGATTGGCTCGGACCAAGTCCAAGGAGAGGTCCCATGGACTTAGATTTTGGACGAGGTTAAACATGGTCCGATCGGACATAATTGGAGGAACCAAGAAGATTGGCTCGGATCTAGTCCGAGGAAAAGCCAAGTCATTGGCTTAGACCTTGGTTCGAGGAAAGATCATGAAAGCTTCGATCGGACATGTCCGAGGAGGACCATGCATGTGTCCCAAATGGTTGGCTCGGACAAGTCCGAGGAGAAGACCATGCAGGTGTGTCAAACGTTTGGCTCGGGCATGTCCGAGGTAAACTTCCTAGGTGGTTGGCTCGGAGCAAGTCCAAGGAGAAGTCCCATACAAGCCAAAAGTTGGACTTAGTTTTTGGCCAAGGGTATGCATTGTCCGATCGGACATGGTTGGAGATGCCAAGAGTGTTCAGGTCCGATCGGATCACATTGATAAGTGTTCAGGTAGGCCCGCGTGCGTCTAAGTGTTGGTGTCCGAACAGCTAGGCTGCATCTGAGCGGAGTGGGGGGCATTCGTCTGAGGAACCTGTGTACGTCTGAGCCAAGAAGAAGCAGCTACGTCCAAGTAGATAGACCTTGGCCAAGGAGAGGCCACAAAAGGTCCGATCGGACCTTAGATTGGAGGAGCCAAATGCTTGGCTCAGGCCTTAGCTTGAGGAGTCCCTACATGGAAAGCTCCGATCAAACAAGTTCGAAGGAAGATCATGCATGTGTGCCAAGGGTCCGATCGGACATAGTTGGAGGAGTCTAGTGCTTGGCTCGGACTTATCCGAGGTGAGCTTCAAAGTCATTGGCTTGGACCTTGGTCCAAGGAGAAGCCACAAAGAGTCCGATCAGACCTTAGTTTGAGCTTCCAAGGTGTGTGGCTCGGACATGACCGAGGTGAGCTTCCAAGAATATGTGGCTCGGACATGTCCGAGGAGAGCCAAAGTGATTGCCTTGAACCCATACCCGAGGAGAGTGCCTACATCCGGTCGGATCACATCCAAGGAGAGCATGTTTTGCATGGTGCAGGCCGAGCATATCCAAGGAGCCTAATGCATGTGTCCGATCAGACAATCTTGTTCGAGGGCCCTAGTCCTAGCATCCGATCGGATCACAATGCTAAAAGAAAAAAAAAATTAACCTGAAATTCTAATCCTAGCGCAACCAAATTGAGGATATTCAACAACCTGTCTCTATACCACGATGATTTTGCAACACATACAAAGGGAGCTTATGTTTTCATTGTATCAAGAAAATAGAGTTTGAAGAAGTCACAAGACAAGTTCTGTCATGGGAGTTTACGGGAAAGTTATCAACCGGATAGAAGATTTTGAATGATCTCAAGAATATTTTGCTAGAAGAAAAGTTTATCATACGAGGGAAATCGTATAATAAACTTGGGGGGCAAATGTTATACCCAAAAATTGGAGAATGCATCCTAGGAGGCTAAGGAGAATGCATTCTAGGAGAGCTAAGGGGAGTGGTCCTAGGAGACCCCAAGGAGGATGTGGTCCTAGGAGACCCCAAGGGAGTGGTCTTAGGAGACCCCAAGGAGAAAGTGGTCTTAGGAGACCCCAAGGAGGATGTGGTCCTAAGAGACCCCAAGGGTGTGTAGGAGGCAAGCCTCCCAAGGTTTCCTAAGTGTTGGCTCGAACGTGTCCAAGGTAAGTAGCTAAGGAGGAGGAGCCTCATGCAAGAGGATGGAGACTTAGATTTTGATAAGGAAAGCCTATACAATGTTCGATCGGACATGTTTGGGAGATGCTAAAGGAGAATGCCTTAAACTTGTCCAAGGTGATATGTCATGGAGGAGGTTGCCTCAATGTTGTCCAAGGTGAGGTGCCAAGGAGGTTGCCTCGGACCACCTTGGTCCGAGGAGAAGCCAAGGAGATTGGTTCAAGGAGGAACATGGCATGCTAGAGGAGAGTGCCATGTTAGAGGAGAGAAGTGCATGTCCTACCACCATGCACGTTCAACCCACGAAAACATGTCCTACCACCATGCATGTCCTACCACCATGCACGTTCGACCAACACTTGCATGAGTGGTCAGTAGGAGGTGGATCAACTAGCTAGAGGAGACTAAGTCAAGATTCCCAGAGACAGCTTCAACAACATACGCGGGAATCTCTCATTCTTCCCACAAATGGGGGGTTTGTTACATTTCGAATTTTGAATGCTTAAATGTAATAAATATAATAAAATATCCCTATCATAAGGGGATATCAGTTGAGGATCCCAGGCCTATAAATAGAGAGCTTATGGGATGAGAGAGGGCTTCTTCTTCTGCTTCTTCTTTCTAGAGAGAGAAAATTGGGACTGTGTATTCTAGAGAGAGAAAGTTGGGTCTGAGTATTCTAGAGAGAGAATTCTTGTATTTTTGCCATCAGTATTGAAGAAACTCAGTTGGCTCAGTCCATCTGATCTTGAGTACAGATATATAAATCACACCTCTAAGTGGATTAGGCTATTACCGACAATCGGGGCTGAACCACTATAAAAATCTCTTGTGTTCTTTAGTTTCTTTATTATACCGTCTGTGTCGTTTTCACATTCTCTTGAAGGTTTGTCGTATTTGACGTTCTCACGTCGTTGGCTAAAAATGTAGTCAACAATTTCTTTAAATAGTAAGTACTTTATTAATAAAAGAAATAAATGTCATGCAAAATAGAAATAAGTTTCCAAACATTAATAATCAAAATTATTAACAATAAACTAAATTTCTAGACTGTAGTTTTCTTTGTTTAATGAAATCTAAAATTTCTAAAACAAAATAAAGCAATTTAAATTGTTCAACTAACAATAAAATTACTAAATAAAAACTACTGCTCTCCAACTTCTCTAGCTCCTTACTTGCTACCAAAATCCTCATCTGTCTCTTCCTCATTTTCAGGGTTCTGATTTTGCAAAAGGAAAGACAAAAGAAAAATAGATTAGTGGCATATATTTTTGAATCTTCTATCCAAATATTTGAATCTTTTATTCATAGTGTTTGAATCTACTATTCATAGTTGAAAAAATATATGTAAATCTTATTTTCCTTTTTCGTTTGATATAAACAATGACACTCAGTATAGACTTCCTCTGTCATTGCTTGCCACACCTTATGGGCTGAGTCATAGTGTATATATTTTTCCTTTGTTTCGTCAGGCATGGTGGAAAGCATGCAATAACGTGCCATACGATCGGATTTCATCCAATCTGCATATTTTTCTTCTGCTTCATAGCTAGTAGCCAGAGGTGGTTCTGTTGGAGGTTTTTCACAGACAGTTGACATCATCTTCTTATAAGAAAAAATAGTCAACATGCCTCGAAACCAGTGTTGCATATTTCCAGGTTCAAAAACCAAGGATTTGAGAAAGGCATCAGTGTGTAATTCACCAATAGACATTTTTCTGGTAATAAATAAGTACAAATAAATATTGTTATTATGTTTAGAAAAATAAATATCAAAGTTTCGGAAATTAAACGTGATGCATGAGCACAATTAAAACACATAAAATAAAGAATAATTTCCACGATAAAATTTTCTAACAATTAAAGTGCCGCCTTAGGGTCGGTCAAATTAATTTTAGAGAATTTATAAGACATTCTTATCTTTATTGTTTAATACTTAAAATAACTCTTTATTTTCTCTTTTAAAGATTAAAGTACCGCTTAGTTTGGTCAAGTTATGATTATCCACTGCACGAGCTTAATCATAACTTTGTGAGTGTAACCCATTATTTCGGAGTTCATGACTTAACTTAGGACATGCCGCCTTAGGGTCGGTCAAGCCTAAAATACATCATTAGTTCCTATCTATGTAAGAAATACAACCTTGCTATTGATATGTCCAGACACCTTCCTTAGGGGGACGAAAACAAAGTCGTCGCGAGGCGCTATTCATATCTCACGGTGTTATATTAATAATGGAGACCATGGGTTATGTTTGAGATATCAACCCTCTCCCACTCACTATTTTGAAATAAGTCTTTTTAACCTAATTAATTCCAAATTAATTACAGTTTCTTTAAACTTTATGAACATAATTAAAATTGGAAAGAAAGCGAGTTTCTAGGTGCATATCCAATTTTAAATTACCAATCATGTTCATCTAAACTTTACTAAAAAAAAAAACACTTTTTAAAATAAAGTTGGTTTAAAGAAATTAAGTCATAAAGACTTAAAAATTGGTGTGATATTTTACCAAGTTTTCAAAATAAAACTAAGTAATTAACATGCAATTGATTTCACAAAACAATTCATATAAACATATAGGACAATCCTAATAATCATGTTTCTACTAATGAGATGCATGATTATGACTGTGTGGGTTTTCATGTATGGCATACAATGCATGAACATGTTATCATGATATTAATCACATGAAAATAATTATTTAAATAAACAATAAATGTTGAACCGGGTGCTTTTGGGTATTTCTAATTTTACAACCACTTTATAAAATTAAAATAAATAAAATAAAACTGCCTTGATCTCCATCGGGCTTCTTTACTTTACTGTCGGTAGGATATGTGGTATTGTTGGACCAGAACAATAATAAGAAAACAATTTTCAAATTATTTTTGATTAATTAAAACAAACTTTTAAATAATCATTATTTTTATTTTTCTTATAATTAAAACTGAAATGAATTTAAATTAAAATCTGTTATTTTGAAAAAATAAAATTTAAGTAAGATTTAAAAAAAAAAGTTTGTTAAGACAACAAAAATATCTCATTATTTAAATATCAAATTTAAAAAAATAGGATATTTAAACATTTTAAAATTTTAAAAAATAACAGATTAATTTCAGAAAAAATAAAAAAAATTATGGACTAGTCAGGCGGGGACACATGGCGTCAAACGGGGCCGTCGGGATGGACTGTACGGAACCGTACGGATCCGTACGACGTCCGACAACGGCTTGGAGGTTGGCCTCGGAGGTGCGGTGGCTGAGTTCTGAATCCCGGGCTCCGTTCTGACTTTTGTGTGATCGGAATTACAATTTTATGGTGTCAAAAACCAAATAAAATTATATAAATCCTATGCCGTTTAATGGCTTACACAATGATCTAATCATAAACAAATCCTAACCCAAAAACGCCATACAATTAACGATTCAACATTTCCACGCATTCAATCACATTAAGCCATCCATTCATTAATCAAAATAAATAAATGCATAAAATTAAACCCACACAGATTCAATACATATATATGTGAAGATGGCTCTGATACCATTTGTTGGTTTTTATTAATCAAATAAGAGATTATGCGCAGCGAAACAACAATCAAATTGTTAGGTTAATCCCATAAGATTTCTAGATCTACTTCTTCACATGCAAATACATATTGAATCAATGACAAGAATAGAAAAATTACCTCAGGTCCTTCCTAGCTGCTATCTTTTCGTATGGCTGAATCATTGAGATCTCACACCAAGATCTTCCAAAATGTTCTCAGGCACACAAAGAACGAGTGTGGGCTCGCTATACAAATAATAGGCAATAAACTATTTATCAGATGTTCTCAACACATGAGATCTGATAAAGTTTGGATCTAGGTTTTGTGAAGAACAATGACTTTAGTTTTTGTCACTATTCTCTTTCTCTTAGAGAGATTCCTAGATATTTTTCTATCCCTGAAAAATTACGTTCTGTGAAAAACAAATATCCAATATTTAATAATATCCAATATATTAAAATATTTGTTATTTTAAACAAATTCAAAATAACTGATCAGTTATCAGATTTTTGTTTAAATAATAATATTTTAATCATATTAAAATATCTCATTATTTATTTAATATTTAAATAACTAAAATTGTGGAATCAAGAGACTGGGTAAACTCTCTTATGCGTGTGGCACTGTGCATGTGCACTGTGCCACACGTGTACCACATGCCTGTGATGGCATGTGATTTTTCCCAATTTTTATTATTATTTAAATACCAAAAATCCCAAAAATAAATTAATTCAAAATTAATTATATTTTTGTTATATCAAATAATTAATTAATTCTTAATTAATTAATTACACATAATTAAACAATAATTATGTTTTATACATAGAAAAATATTTTACTTATCACATAAGTCATTTTTGCCCATTTTTTGTATTTGCCTTTGACAGTGATTATTTGAGCCATTTCGGGAACCATGGACCTATAACATTAAACTCCAATAAATTGAAAGTAAATAATTAAACTCTTTAATTATAATAGTTAATTTATTAATTCTGATATTACTCCACTATAAATTCATAATTGCACTCTTTATGTTATAGATATACTATTACAGAAATCTTTTTCTTAAGTCGTCCATTGATATAACCATCTTACAATAGTTCAACCCTCTAATTAATTAGTTCATAAATTAGAATGGAAGAATTACCATTTAACCTTTCTAATTTACTTCTTATTCCTTAAGTACCATTAATTCACTAGTGAATAATTAATCTATAATCTAATTATAGATTTGAGCTCAAAATCATTCAGTTCCAGAATTAACCCTTAAGGGAACTAATATACGATCCGTTAGGAAAGATTAGATTCCGTATTGTTGATACATGTTCCCAGCCATCCATGATATTAAATCTCCAAAACAAAAGTCATTAGCCTCATTCTTTGAAGAGACCTTAACGAATTAATCAAAAGATTTAATAAACATGAACAAGAGTTCATGAACACTCAGGATTTAGGTTGATCTATAAATGATCATCAGTTATGATATCAATTACAAGTCTTTATTGTTAAATGGTTTTTGGATAAAGACTTTAATTCATATCGGTCCATGTCATATATAATCATATTATATAAAGCACATTTACCAGATGTCTTTCCACATCAATAATCTGAATCTAGATTATTTGTATCATTATGATACTCAGTAAACCGTACTTACAACTCCAATTAAAGAATTCAATAACTTTAATTTGTTGTTGTTGACTATTTTTATTCATTCATGTGATCTTAATTCTCTCGTAGTAATACAAGATCACATCCTCAATAATGAATATGGAATTTTTCTGATATTTTCAAAATTATTCAGACAATAATTTAACAATCTAAATATAACAATAATAATAAACTATTGTATTTATTTATTCATTAAAAAAAACAAATGTATTTACATGCTTTTAGGACACACTCCTAACAGTCACCGTATAAGGTGAATATTTGAGGTTTTGTTTTCTAATTTGATTCAAAATTTTGTGCTTTTTTGCTATATTTAGGGGTTTATGGAATGTTTTGTGGTGTGGATAGGTATTGGATGCGCCTTCATTGCAAGATGACGTTTATTTGAATCTTGTGGATTGGTCTTTGAACAATGTGTTGGCTGTTGGATTGGGTAGTTGTGTTTACTTATGGAATGCCTGTAGTAGCAAGGTGAACTTTGTTGTTAGAATGGTCATAAAAAAATGTTACAATATTTGAAATTTGGTATGGGAATCTTGGTTTGGTCTATTTTTGAGTATTGGTTCTGCTTTATTGATTATGGCATTTGTTTTACAGGTAACTAAGTTATGTGATTTGGGGATGGATGACAATGTCTGCTCGGTGGGCTGGGCTCAGCGTGGAACACATCTCGCTGTTGGAACTAATAATTAGTGTATTATTATTGTAGTCGTGTATAGTGAATGAGTTTTATTTGAGAATGTATGTTAGAAATCTTATTATTTGCTTGATATTGAAAAGAACATAAATGTATACAATTTCATGGGTAGATATGATTTTTATAATATGATTTAGTGGCCTATTTAACAAGCTTTCTCGCATGTGGATTTTCATGGACTGCTTCATCACATTTTTTCCTTTGTTTTTCCTATAATCTTAATATTTGACCATCTAATTAACAATTAAGTTGATTATAGAATTTTAAATAACATGACTTGGGGTAATAACATGATATGGAACATACATCTAACTTTTTTATTTTTTATAACGTTGATAATAATGTTTAGGTTAATATTTTGATTGGTCTTAAAGCATTGGATCGGTAGCTAATTGCAAGAGGTATGTTGTATTTAATTTTTTTTAGTTTTCAATATTTTACAATTTTGAATGATAATTGTATTACTTTAGTGGAGTTTGAATATGTTAGATATTCATCTGTAGTGAAGTAGGTTTTGAGAATTCTGTGTGCTGCAGTGATAACGGAAGATTGAGAACTTGCATGTCTTGGTGAAGTAGGTTCTAAGAATTTTGTGTGATGCAGTGATATATGGATGAAAACATGTGTGTTGTTTGATTTGTTTGACATGTTGGTGTTGAATGTAACAGATGGCTAGGCTAGTAAATTAGGGGATATGTTGTCCGATTTTCTATAGATGGTGACATGCTGGCTTTTCTCTTTTTCTTCTATTTTCAGTGCAAAATGTGTATTTTACTATGTTTTAATTTTCATGTAATATGTTTTCTTTTGTAACCTAATTTTTTGTTAAATTTTCATGTAGTATATTTCTGTTAATTGATGTTGTGCTTTGCTCAGTCAGATTATGTTGTGTGATTATATCATTATAGCAATTTATGCATGTTCTACAATTTTCTTGCATAGCACATGTTTGATGAAAGTCCCAAGTTTTATCCTATAATCTTAATATTAGGCTCCAAAATCTAAAGGTTTGAGACACCTTTGAGCATGTTTTATATAGTCAATCGAAATGTTATATATTATATATAATTTAGGCCACCTTTCTACTTGGCAGACATTTATATAAACATTACTTGAAAATAAAATAGACTATGTAACCACCATCATTTGTGTGGGGTCCAATTTTGTACAAACTGATATTCTAACACATTTGCCCATCTTTTTCTTCCTCTTGTTTTTAAGATGTTTTGTCCAAATTACTTAAAAGTTATTTTTGCATTATGCAATTTATAAGTAACAGTTATAACAACTACTAGCTTTGTATTTAATTAAGAACCATGCACATTTCCTTTAGTCTTTAATGCATGCTTTTTGAAAGCTATATCGATTGCTTGTTGGATCTATAAGCGTGGCTAACTCTCTTGAAACATATTTCTTATCCCAAATTTCCTTGATCTTTTGGACGTGCGTATTTTCTAAGGGTATATTTTTTTATAAATACAATGCCCCAGCAATGGACACTATGGACACTACGAATTCTTAGTGATGTCTTTTGGACTCACCAATGCCCCAGCAGCCTTTATGGATATGATGAATAGGGTATTTAAGGATTTCTTGGACAAGTTCGTTGTAGTGTTCATTGATGATATCCTCATTTACTCAAAGACCAAGGAGGAGCACGAAGAGCACTTGAGATTGACTCTAAACAGATTACGGGAACATCGGTTGTACGCCAAGTTCTCTAAATGCGAATTTTGGCTGGAACAGGTAACCTTCATAGGGCATATAGTCTCCAAGGATGGGATTGCAGTACACCCATCAAAGATCGAGGCCATTAGAGACTGGCCCCAGCCAAAGAATGCCTCAGAAGTTCGGAGTTTCTTAGGGTTGGCAGGTTATTACAGAAAGTTTGTCGAGGGTTTCTCGAAGATCGCTACCCCGTTGACCAACTTAACCCGGAAACATCAGAAGTTCGCATGGACAGAAAAATGTGAAGAGAGTTTTCAGACCATGAAGGATAAGTTGATTTCCGCGCCTATCCTTTGTGTTCCCACTGAGGGCGGAAAATTTGTGGTATACTGTGATGCGTCAAAGAACGGTTTGGGATGCGTGTTGATGCAAGAAGGGAAGGTGGTAGCTTATGCTTCCAGACAACTCAAGGATTATGAGCAGCGGTATCCCACTCATGACCTTGATTGGCAGCTGTAGTATTCGCACTCAAGATATGGAGACATCACCTGTACGGAGATAGGTGTGAGATATACACCGACCACAAAAGTCTGAAATACTTTTTCACACAAAAGGAACTAAACATGAGACAGCGGAGGTGGTTGGAATTAGTAAAGGATTACGATTGCGAGATTCTATACCACCCAGGCAAGGCAAACGTAGTTGCCGATGCTTTGAGCAGGCGGGGACATGGGAGTGTCTTAGCACTGCATGCGATAGAGATGCCTCTTCAGAAAGAGATCATAAATGCCAGGATTGAAATGGTGACAGGAAATTTGGCAAACCTCACATTGCAATCCTCTTTACTAGAGAAAATCCGAGAAGGATAGAAATTGGATGAAGCCTTGGTGAAACAAGAGGCTTTGGTACAAGAAGGTGGTAACAGCGATTTCACGGTGTCTGATGGTGGATTGCTAAGATTCAAGGGTAGGATTTGTGTACCTGACAGTGCTGAAATTAAGGAAAGTATCATGAAAGAAGCGCACACAACTCCTTATTCCTTGCACCCAGGATCCACGAAAATGTACCAAGACCTCAAGGCACTATATTGGTGGCATGGAATGAAGAGGGACATTGCTGAGTTTGTGGCTAGATGTTTGATATGCCAGCAAGTCAAAGCGGAACACCAGAGACCAGCAGGGTTGCTTCAACCGCTCTATATTCCTGAATGGAAATGGGAGGATATCACAATGGATTTTGTGGTAGGGTTGCCTAGAACCACCAAGCAGCACGACTCAGTGTGGGTGATAGTAGATAGACTCACTAAGTCTGCTCATTTTCTTCCTGTTAAGACCACATACTCGGCGGATCAATATGCTGACTTGTATGTTAGTGAAATAGTGAGACTTCATGGGGTGCCAAAGTCGATAATTTCTGATCGAGGGTAAGTTTTCACATCGAACTTTTGGATAGGGCTACAGAGAGCTATGGGATCAAGACTGAAGTTCAGCACTGCTTTTCATCCTCAGACTGATGGCCAGTCTGAGCGGACTATACAGATATTAGAAGACATGTTGAGGTGCTGTGCGTTGGACTTTTCAGAGTCTTGGAACCGATATCTACCTCTAATGGAGTTCTCGTATAACAACAGTTACCAATCTATCATAGGGATGGCTCCCTATGAGATGCTTTATGGGCGTAAATGTAGATCTCCTTTGCACTGGGATGAAGTTGGGGAGAAACAGATTTTAGGGCCTGAAGCAGTTAGTGAGGCCAGTGAGGCAATTGAGAAGATACGCCAAAGGATGCTTACTGCGCAGAGTAGGCAAAAGAGCTACGCTGACCTCAAGAGGAGGGACATTGAGTTTGCTGTAGGCGAGTTTGTTTTCTTGAAAATCTCGCCGATGAAAGGTGTGATGCGTTTTGGAAAGAAAGGGAAGTTAAGCCCTAGATATATCGGTCCATTTGAGATATTGGACAGGATAGGGCAAGTTGCGTACCGTTTGGCACTGCCCCCAGCATTAGCTGAAACGCATAACGTCTTTCACATCTCGATGTTGCGTAAGTATGTGTCAGACCCCTCTCATGTGTTGAGTTACGAGCCGTTACAGCTGAAGGAGGACTTGAGTTATGATGAACAGCCTGAGCGCATTTTAGAAAAGGGAATCAAGGAACTGAGATCCAAAAGGATTCCACTAGTCAAGGTCCTGTGGAAGAATAGTACGGAACGAGAAGCAACATGGGAGTTGGAGGATGACATGAAAGCAAGATACCCTGAGTTATTTGGTAAGAAAGAATTTTGGGACGAAATTCCTTTTAAGGAGGGTATATTGTAGTGCACCAAATTTTATTTTTTTTAGATTATTTAAATTTTGTGCTTTATTTGATTTAAATGTTAAGTGTGATGAATTGTTTTATTTAAGTGTTGTTATTTTATTTAATTGTTTATTTGTTTTATTTGATTGTTTGTTATTTTATTTAATTGTTAGAAATGTTTTGGTTAATTAATTTAATAAGTGAATAATTGTGTAACATGTTATTTTACTACTAGTGTTACATTTTATTTAAGTGTGACAAATGAGGTAATTATGTGAGCTATGGTGGAATGCACTAAGGTGCATGATAGATAGTAATGCACCCTAGTGATTTAGTGTGTGCTAGTGCATGGTAGCATGGTGCACATGTGTAGATTTTCTACACATTTTATGTTTCCTTATTTTAGATTTTATTTAGGTTAATTTATTTATAAAAAAAAAAGAAAAGAAAGGGGAAATGGGAAGAGGGTGTGTGACCTAGTGGGAATGGAATATTTCCTTAAGATGGTAAAAAAAAATCAAGACTTGAAGACCATGATCATTTGGGGATAGGCATGATCATATCTTATCCCTTTGTATCTTTTTGAAATAAAGAGAAATCAATGAAAATAAAAGAGAAATGGAAACTTACCTTAATATTGTTGGGGAGACTTTATGAGAGGATTTGTGATAAAGGGGCTAAGAAAGGAGAGAAGAGCCATTGCTCTTGTGTGTGTGTGTGTGGCTGCCGTGACCTAGAGAGAGAGAGAGAGAGAGTGGCGTGTAGAGAGAGAGAGAGAGAGAGAGAGGAAGAAAGAAAGAAAGGAAGAAGGAAGAAGAAAGTGAAGAGGAACCCCCTAGAGTATGTCTTCTTGTTTTCTCTTTGTTTAATCTCTTTATTTGATAATATGATATTGATTTGTGTTATGTTTTGTGTGTGTTTGGATTCTTCTTTCTCCTCATGGTGGCTTTCCCATAAAAACCCTAGGCTTGAACAAGGGTGTGGAGTTTGGGGTATTGATCTTTTGTGTTCTTGATTTTTACAATCAAGAGAGGTAATGGTCTTTTCCTTAGCCTTATATTGTTTTTGGTTGGGTTGTATATGAGGTTTTGCTAATGGTGCTAATGGTTGATTTTGGTAGGATTGATGTATAGGATTTGGATTTTGTGAGAGTATGATTTGTGTTTAAGGGTTGTGATGTTGATTTTGCTATGCATAAAAAAAATTGTAATAATCTATGAATACTTGTATGGTGATTTCGGCCTAGGTGCACCCAAGGGTGTTCTTGATATGTTGTGTGATTTACAATATGTTTGATCCATGTTTTAGGATCTATGATATATGGGTAAGAGAATAAGTGGTAATCTTGATATTTTGATCATGAAATCTTGTTAGATGCATGTTATATTTTGAATGATTAAATTATAAGATGCATGAAAATAATGATAGAAATATGCTAGGTTAATATAAGGCATATGTGAATATGGTGCTTATAAATTTACTATATGCTATTTTTATTGTTAATGTTTTGTTGGTTTTCATAGAATTGCAACAAATGATTTTAAAAGGATTCATGTGATTATGTTAGTAGAATCATGCATATTATAAGAGCATAATGAGATTATAGGCATGAATGATTTTATGTAATTTTTGAGACAAAAGTTGAGTTTTACAAAGAATTAAGCTTGCTGTTTTTTTTTCAAATAATTGGGTAAAAGTTGATAAAAAGATGAGTTGCATGCATAAATAATGTTCTTGATGAATATGTTAATTTTTATGAAATTAAAAGAGGATTTTAAGTCTCATGTTATGATATTTTACTCAATTAACTTCCTACAGAATTTTTATTGAATTTTGAGAAAAAAATGAGTTTATAAAATTGAATATGGTGATTTTAATGATAAAAAAATGGTTGCTGGAATTTTGTAATAAAATGTGTAAAATCCTTTATTGGAATTTTTGATAATTATGACAAAATTAATTAAAAGGATATTTTCGAAATTAGTAGTTTCCTCTTTTGAAATATTTTGTGGTGAATTTCGAAAATGGGTAGTTACTTGTTTTGTAATATTCAGATTTTTATTTATGTGTTAATAAAATAAATATATATTTTCCTATAAATGAATATCTTTTTCTTGAATTGGAAAATTATTATTTATTTTTATTTATCTGAATTGGTTACCCAGAAATCGTGTACAGCTTGCAATAATAAAGGATATATTGTTTCCTTATTTATTTAAGGAAACTGGGTTGAAAATCTGTCCAGGTTCAATGAATCTGTTTGAACGGATTGCCAGTCTGTTTGAACAGATTCTGACTTTCCTGTTTTGGAAGATTTTCCATTTATTGGCTGTTTGATTCCTGATTTGTTTTCCACGACCTAAAGGGATTCTAAAATGTATATAATCATCCTTAGGTCGTTGGTTTTTGATCATCTCTCTTGGGTATCACTTTCCAAATATCTTTCAAGTTTTAGAGAGACTTTTTATGTGAAGAACTTGAGTCCAGCAAGTTCTTAGTGGTTTATTACAGTGTACTTCTGTATTATTTTCTTTGTGTTAATTGTGTAGGTTGAACACACTTGGACATTGGTCATCAAGCTTCGGGAGAAGTCTTGTTCGTGAGTCACTTTTCGGGAGGAAAAGTTCAAGTGATATGATTTGAAGGGAGTTCAAGATCTTAGCACTTCAGAAATTTGATTAGGAGTTTAGATTACAACAGTTGCGACAAATTCAAGAGGGAGTCTTTATTTGTATAAGTCAATTTGGTTTTGTAATCGTTTAGATATTTTTCTAATAAATTTCATTCTCTGGGCGTGGCCTCGTGGACTAGTAGCAATCTGCAAAGATTGCTGATACCACGTAAAAATTCGTGTGTTCTTTACTTTATGTTCGTTTTTATCTTCTGGTCACAAACTGTTTAAACATATCTGGTTTCTGTTCAAACAGTCTTTGTATCTGTTTAAACATTTCTGTAACAGTTCAACAATTAATTATTTAATTTGAATAATTAAGTTGGTAATCATAAAAAACGGAATTTCAATTGGTATCAGAGCGGTTCACTAAACTCTTAGTGAGATCTTGTGGTTATTTTCCGTTTGATTTGTTTTATGTGAAATGTCTTTCTTTGCAAAAGGTAGTTCGGTGTCTCGACCTCCATTGCTTAATGACTCAAACTATCCATATTGGAAAGTTAGGATGAGAGCTTTCATAAAAGCTCAAGATGAGAAAGCATGGAGAGCAATTTTGTCTGGATGGTCACCTCCTACCGAAAAAGGTGAAGATGGAGGCACAAAGGTAAAATCTGAACTTGTTTGGGATACAGAAGAAGAAAAATTATCCAGTTATAATAATAAAGCTCTTCACGCCATTTTCATTGGTGTTGGAGAAAGTTTTATTAAACTTGTTTCCACATGTGTCTCGGCTAAAGATGCTTGGACAATTCTTCAAACTCAGTTTGAAGGAACTATAGATGTCAAAAGATCTAGATTTATTATGTTACAAACTAGGTTTGATGATCTTAGGATGTCTGATTCTGAAACACTTTCTGAATTTTATGAGAGATTATCTGATATTTCTAATGAGTATTTTGCACTTGGTGAGAAACTTGATGATTCTGTTCTTGTTAGAAAAATCGTTCGAGTTCTTCCTGACGGGTTCAATGTTAAGCTCACTGCTATGGAAGAGGCAAAAAACTTCAGTACTATGAAAGTAGAAGAATTGATGGGGTCACTTCGTACCTTTTAGTTAAATCAAAAGATTCGTCAAAAAGAAAAGTCAAGTACTTCCAAAGAGAAAGAGAATACCATAGCTTTCAAAAGTACTGAAAAAGAAGCATCAGATGATGAAGATGGTGATAATGAAATGGCAAAGCTTACAAAGAATTTTCTAAAATATATGAAAAAGATAGGAAATAAGAAGTTCAATGGCAAGCCATCAAAAGGTAATCATTCTTCTCTTAATCATTTTCAAACTAATAAAAAGGGTATTCAGTGCAGGGAATGTGATGGATTTGGCCACATCCAGTCTGAATGTGCAAACACCTTGAAAAAGAACAAAAAAGGTATGATTACTACTTGGAGTGATAATGACTCAGAAAGTAGTGAAGATGAGGAAGGTAATGTCGCTTTCACTTCTATTTTACCTGTTTCTAAATCTGAAAATGAAAAAATTGTTTGTTTGAATAATGTTTCAAAAGATGAAGAAAATTCTGATAGTGATGAATCTGAATTGAATTATGAGTCTTTGTGTGAATCTTACAAAAAGATGTATGGTTCATGGGTGAAAGTGTGTTCTGAAAATCGGTCATTGGTAAGCAAAAATAAAGAATTATCCTTTCAAATTAAACAACTTACTGACTTAAATGAAAATTTTGAAAAAGAAATAATTTCAAAAAATGTTGAAATTAATAAGTTGTCTAAAGATTTGGATACTCTTGAGAAAAATGTTAGGATGCTTAACCCCGGTTCAACTGTTTTTGAGAATATACAGAATGCAGGTCAAAGAAGTCATGTGGGACTTGGTGCTTCAAGTTCTCAAAAATCAAAGAAAACTGTCCTTATCTCGGCTGGGATGCTATCGTCTGATGTTCCTATGTCATCCTCACTAAAATCTGTTGTTCCAACAGAAAGGACACAGTCAGCAGGTAAATCCAATGGTAAGTTTGAAAAATTCATTCCAATTTGTCATTTTTGTGGTAGGAAGGGTCATATTCGACCTAAGTGTTTTACTCTTATGAATTTTTCCAAAAATGAATATTTTGAGAAATTCAATTATTTTGATAATTTCAAAAGAAAAAAAAATAAAAATATTCAATCAAGGAAAATATGGATAAAAAAGAATAATTGTTTTGCTGGTTTTACTAGTAAATATGGTAGATCAGCTTCTTCATATTTTTGGTATTTTGACAGTGGTTGTTCAAGACATATGACAGGTGACAGGTCTATTCTTACAGACATAAAACCTATGCATTGTGGGTCTGTTACTTTTGGCAATGGAATTGAAGGTAATGTTCTTGGTATGGGCACTCTTAACTTTGAAGGGTTGCCTAAAATCAAAAGAGTGTTACTTGTGGAAGGTCTTAAAGCTAATCTTCTAAGCATAAGTCAAATTTGTGATCAAGGTTTTACGGTTAGCTTTGATAAAGAGAATTGTTTTGTTTTAAACAAGAATGGTGAGAATGTTCTTGAAGGTTTTAGATCTAATGACAATTGCTATACTCTTTTGCCTTCTATTATGTGTCAATCTGCTGTGAGAAATAACACTAATGTGTGGCATGCTAAACTTGGTCACATAAATTTCAAAGCCTTGAAAAAATTGTCACATGCATGGATTGTTCGTGGTTTACCTAAGCTAGGTAAAGAATCTGATGGTAAGTGCAAAAGTTGTCAACTTGGCAAGCAATTAAAAATTACACATAAAAGTGTTTCTGACATAAACACTTCGAAAGTTTTAGAATTGCTTCACATGGATCTTATGGGTCCAATTCAAATTGAGAGTTTAAATGGGAAAAGGTATATTTTTGTTTGTGTGGATGATTTTTCTAGATATACTTGGGTGGATTTCTTGAAAGAAAAATCTGATACTTTTGATGCATTTAAAACTCTTTGCTTGAAATTAAAAGTTGAAAAATATTGCAACATTGGAGAAATTGTTCGTATAAGAAGTGATCATGGTAAAGAGTTTGAGAATTCTGTCTATGATGATTTTTGCAAGTCTGCAGGTATTTCTCATGAGTTTTCAGCTCCCAAAACTCCTCAACAGAATGGAGTTGTAGAAAGGAAAAACCGCACTCTTCAAGAAATGGCTAGAGTGATGCTAAATAGCAAAAAATTGACCAAACGGTTATGGGCAGAAGCAATTAACACTGCTTGCTATATTATAAACCGTGTTTTTCTCCGTCCAGGTACATCTAAAACATCTTATGAAATTTGGAAAGGTAAGAAACCAAGTGTGGCTTATTTTCATGTTTTTGGATGTGTTTGTTACATTTTGAGAGATAGAGAAAATCTTGGTAAGTTTGATGCTAAGAGTGATGAACGTGTTTTTATTGGATACTCCACTAACAGTAGGGCTTATCGTGTGTATAACATGAGAACCCAAACTGTAATGGAGTCGGCTAACGTTGTTATTGATGATGCCAGGGATTTTTCTGAGTTTTCTACTGAGGAAGAAATTGATAGGTTTACTGATGAACCTACTGAAAAACACGAAGAAGTTTCTGTCAGTGATACTACTGTTGCAACGTCTGGTCCATTTGTTCCAACAAATCGCGAATCCAATGAAACAGATTTTGGACAGACAGAAAATAAATTTCCAGATATTATTTTGGATGAAGTCCAAAAGGAGCCATCAACCAGAGTTAAGTTAAATCATCCAGCAGATTTAATTCTTGGAAATCCAAAAGACAGCATGGTAACACGAAGAAGGTTTAGTAATGTTGTTCAATTTGTTTGTTTCTTATCTTTAATTGAGCCTAAAAATGTGAAAGAAGCTTTAACTGATGAAAATTGGATTAAAGCTATGCAGGAGGAATTGGAACAATTTTTTAGAAACAAAGTGTGGATCCTTGCGCCAAGACCGTTGCATACCAATATTATTGGCACAAAATGGATTTTCAAAAATAAATCTGATGAATTTGGTACAATCGTGCGAAATAAAGCAAGATTAGTGGCACAAGGGTACACACAAGTGGAAGGAATAGACTTTGAAGAAACATTTGCACCTGTTGCAAGACTTGAATCAATTAGAATATTATTGTCTATTGCTTGCTTGATTGGTTTCAGGTTGTTCCAAATGGATGTCAAATCCGCATTTCTCAATGGGATCTTGAATGAAGAGGTATACGTTGAACAACCCAAAGGGTTTGAAGATCCCCATGCACCTGATCTTGTTTACAAATTGGAGAAAGCTCTATATGGTTTGAAGCAAGCCCCTCGGGCTTGGTATGAGAGACTCTCTCAATTTCTTGTTTCTCATGGATACAAAAGGGGTGGAGTAGATAAAACTCTGTTTATCAAAAATATTAAATCTAACATAATTATTGCTCAGATTTATGTTGATGATATTGTGTTTGGTTCTACTTCTGACAATGAGGTGCAGGTTTTTGTGAAACAAATGAAAGAGGAATTTGAAATGAGCATGGTGGGAGAATTGACCTATTTCTTAGGTTTACAAGTCAAGTAATTAGATGAAGGCACATTTATTTCTCAAAGCAAATATGCTAAGAACTTGGTGAAAAAGTTTGGACTTGAAAGTTCAAAGATGGCCAAAACACCAATGGGAACGACTGTGAAGCTATCCAAAGATGAAAATGGTGTCAAAGTGGATCCTACACTGTATAGGAGCATGATTGGTAGTCTTCTTTATCTCACTGCTAGTCGACCTGATTTGAGTTATAGTGTTGGTGTGTGTGCCAGGTACCAAGGAAATCCCATGGAGTCTCATGTTGCAGCTGTCAAAAGAATCATTCGATATGTTCATGGAACTGCTGATTATGGTATTTGGTATTCAAAAGAAACTAACCCTAATCTAGTGTGTTTTAGTGATGCTGAATGGGCAGGTACCTCTGATGACAGAAAAAGCACTAGTGGAGGATGTTTCTTCTTGGGAAATAATCTTGTTTCTTGGCACAGCAAGAAACAGAATTCTATTTCTCTCTCAACAGCTGAGGCCGAATACATTGCAGCGGGAAGTTGTTGTGCACAACTTTTGTGGATGAAGCAAATGATGATGGATTATGGGTTTGATCTTGACACTTTAACTATTTTTTGTGATAATACAAGTGCAATTAATATTTCAAAAAATCCTGTACAACATTCTCGTACTAAACATATTGATATTCGTCATCATTTCATAAGAGAATTAGTTGAAAATAAAGTTCTTGTCTTGGAATATATTGAAACACATAAACAAATTGCAGATATTTTCACTAAAGCTCTTGATTCGGTTCGCTTTGATTTCCTCCGAAAATATTTGGGGGTTTGTTCTCTTTAAATTTTCTTGCTATGGTGTTGTCCGCTTGATCTAATGTGTGTTATTTTTGGTTAAGAAAATTGTTAATCAATTTGAAAATTTTGTTGTGTGTCAAGCTGGATAATCTGTCTTGTGTTTATGAATCTTTGGTTGTATATTCTTGAGAGAAATTTAATCAATTCCTCCTAGGCATATTCGAGTAAATTAATCAATGTTTAATGTTTGAGCTTCCTTTTGTGTAGCATTGTTTCAAGCTCCTGTGCAAGAATAGAGCTACCTGCATCAGTGTGTGAAAGCCGTCTTTTGAGTAAGTTGGAACTTTGTAATTCGGAGTTATGAAGAGGATACGCTACCATAGAAAAGGGATACCACTGGTGTAGTGTGACAGCGTCTTCATGGGTTACAATTATTTTAATTTCGAAAAAGACTTATTTGTCATTGGGCAATGTTCCCTTGCATACACTGTCACACACTTATGCTTGAAACAATGCAATAAAAATTGTACACAGTTTTAAAAAAAAAATGTGTGTAAGACTCATACATGTTGTTTGATTCACTTAAAGAATATGTGCTTGTGACTGAATTGTGCTTTATTTCTCTCGAATATTCTTTCTAAATTTTTCATTTTCACAAGTGTTCTTATCTTTGATTTACACTAACACTTATTTTCATTTGCTTGATTTTATTCTTATCAGGATGACTCTCTTTGATCAAAGCAGATTATTTTTGGGTTGAGTTTTTATTTTTGTTCATATATATAAAATAATCAATGATAATAAAAATTAAAAAAAAAAAATGATAATCAAGGAAATTCATGGTGGACCGAATCATTGTGGTGATTATGAGAATTTATGCATTTAATTGTGTGATTTAATATATTCTTTGTCTCCAAGGAATCTATTTTTGTCTTCTTTCACTTTTTGGAATATCATGATGTGTATCTTTATTGTCAAGTACTTTGTTTAGAATTTTGATTAAAAAAAAAAAGGGTAAGTTGTTTGAAGATCGTGTGTCTTCAAGTTTGTTTCCTTTTCTTGTTTAAATAAAACATTTTTTTTAATAAAAAAAGGGAAACCTCTTTTTGCCGTGGGTATTCATTTTGGGTAAGTAATATATTTAAAAAGGCATGCCATTATCCTATTTCCTCTCACCCACGATTTCACTCAGTTATCTCTTCTTCTTCTATTTTTTTTTCTTTCTCACATTTTTCTGTAAGTGTTTGCTGTTTTACAGAGAAGAAAATGGTGAAAACTCGTGGAGCTTCCTCTAAGAAGACCCCTGCTACTCAATCTCTGAAGTTTGCCTCAGATGACATTCCCCCTGAATTCTCATCTGTTCCCCCAGATTCAGGAACTGTTGCTTCAGAACTAGCTGGTGTTCGAGCCTCTCGTGTTTCTTTGGCTTCTTTGAAAGACACAAAGGGGGAGAGTATATACTTTCCAAAACCTGCTTGTTTGCTATTTTGTTTAACTCTGGACCTTCTTATTTTGAGGGGGAGTTAAGTCCAGTTTCTTTATATGTTTGTTATAAGGTAATGCATGTTTGCAGGGGGAGTTCTTTCTCTTTACTTATCTTAACATTTGTGTTGCAGGTTTTTGAATTAATTTTGTCTATCAAATTGCCAAAGGGGGAGATTGTAAAATCCTTTATTGGCATTTTTGATAATTATGACAAAATTAATTAAAAGGATATTTTCGAAATTAGTAGTTTCCTCTTTTGAAATATTTTGTGGTGAATTTCGAAAATGGGTAGTTACTTGTTTTGTAATATTCAGATTTTTATTTATGTGTTAATAAAATAAATATATATTTTCCTATAAATGAATATCTTTTTCTTGAATTGGAAAATTATTATTTATTTTTATTTATCTGAATTGGTTACCCAGAAATCGTGTACAGCTTGCAATAATAAATGATATATTGTTTCCTTATTTATTTAAGGAAACTGGGTTGAAAATCTGTCCAGGTTCAATGAATCTGTTTGAACGGATTGCCAGTCTGTTTGAACAGATTCTGACTTTCCTGTTTTGGAAGATTTTCCATTTATTGGCTGTTTGATTCCTGATTTGTTTTCCACGACCTAAAGGGATTCTAAAATGTATATAATCATCCTTAGGTCGTTGGTTTTTGATCATCTCTCTTGGGTATCACTTTCCAAATATCTTTCAAGTTTTAGAGAGACTTTTTATGTGAAGAACTTGAGTCCAGCAAGTTCTTAGTGGTTTATTACAGTGTACTTCTGTATTATTTTCTTTGTGTTAATTGTGTAGGTTGAACACACTTGGACATTGGTCATCAAGCTTCGGGAGAAGTCTTGTTCGTGAGTCACTTTTCGGGAGGAAAAGTGCAAGTGATATGATTTGAAGGGAGTTCAAGATCTTAGCACTTCAGAAATTTGATTAGGAGTTTAGATTACAACAGTTGCGACAAATTCAAGAGGGAGTCTTTATTTGTATAAGTCAATTTGGTTTTGTAATCGTTTAGATATTTTTCTAATAAATTTCATTCTCTGGGCGTGGCCTCGTGGACTAGTAGCAATCTGCAAAGATTGCTGATACCACGTAAAAATTCGTGTGTTCTTTACTTTATGTTCGTTTTTATCTTCTGGTCACAAACTGTTTAAACATATCTGGTTTCTGTTCAAACAGTCTTTGTATCTGTTTAAACATTTCTGTAACAGTTCAACAATTAATTATTTAATTTGAATAATTAAGTTGGTAATCATAAAAAACGGAATTTCAAAATGTGAAGTAAGTTTCACTAAAAATGAATTTGATTAATTTTTGGAATAAATTATTTTTCCTAAGTTATGGTAATATTGAAAAATGATATTTTAATGGTATGAATGCATATTTTGATAAATAATGATTTTTCTTTATTTTGATTGAGAAAAATATTTAAACTCTATTTATTTGTGATTTTTGAATAAAATAAATAGTGGCTGAAAGTTTGTTTTAAAAAGGTTAACAATTGTTATTAAATTGTCAGATATGGGTTTTTACTACTTAAAAACTAAGTCTTAAATAAATTAAATCAAAATGTATTTTTCCACACTTAAAATATATTTTTCACATCATTTTTGTAACACAATAATAAAATATATTTTTCTAAAGAAACATGTTAAAATAGGTATTTTAATTAAATCCAAGCTTGTTGGTTAATTCTTGGTAAATTAATATTTATTTAATGAAAATGTCACATATTTTATTTTGAGCTAAAATAAAATAAATTTATAAAATAAAATAAAGTTTTTGAGAAATTTAATCAACTTAGAAATTTTAAGAAAAATAAAGCATGTAATATGGCCATTGATTTTCAAACAATAGAAGCAAGAAATGTAGAGTTATCGTTTTTGAAAACGTCTTTATTACGCAACGTTCCCACGTATGCATGTTACATGCAAATCAACTTCTACGTCCAAAATCATGATTATTATTCAACTATGTAATTTTTATAAAGCAATCATGTTAGTAAAATGGGTAGAACGGGCATTATTCTTTTGGCGATAATTGCATGTTTTAGTGTAACTGTATTCATGAGTGCATGGCCCATGCACACATGAGTTGTATGGAAGGGCAAAGTAGTAATTTTATGAACCTAAGAAACGTTATTTTGATTATGATATAGGCTCGTTGAAAAGATTTTGAAATTCTTAGCTTGGACCTGAGGTAAGGAAGTTAGATAGATTTTATGATTTTATGCTATGAATGGTAAGACTGTTATATGAATGAACTGTTATGAAATTATGAATGCCTTAATGTGATGATCTGTTGAATGTGATATGTGTATGGATGTTAGATACATCAAACAGAATGTGATGTTAGATACATCAAACAGATTTCGATGTCAGATACATCGAACGAGTTACTAAGGACATTGAGACGTGACTCCTAGGGCGGACGCGCTGAGGTTATTCAAGGACCAGTGATCTCCTGTTTACCTCATAGGGTGACATGGACAACTAGCGTTCCATGCTCATCATGTATGCTGTATGTTTGTGATATGATGATATGTCACATTTATGTTATGATCTGATGATATGTCACATTTATGTTATGATATGATGATATGTCACATTTATGTTATGATATGTTGATATGTCACATTTATGTTATGATATGATGAAATGTTACATTTATGCTATGATATGATGATATGTCATATTTATGTTATGATATGATGAAATGTTACGATTATGTTATGCTATACCATGATGTGTTAGGTGAACGTTAGTGTTTGGTTGTTTGTTGTTTTTCTTACTTGCTTATTTGCTTGTACTTCCTTACTGGGCTTTTAGCTCACCCCCTTACTTTCCTTCCAGGTAGCAAATAGGATTTCTCTATGGCACGCGTGGTGACGTGAGGAGTTCTTCATCATGGGGTGTGTGGCGTGGGGCAATCCTATGGACGATAAAACGATCAACGTAGAACGCCATTTAAATTATGTTTTGCTTTAAGGGACTTTTTCCTAAATTATCAGTGGGACTCTGTTATTTAACTTAATTGGTTTTCTTTGAACTTTGCATAAAAACCTATGTTTTATTTTAAACTTATGGCGCCAACTTGCATGATTTTAAATAAGTCCCCCTGAGACTTTAATAATGGATGGTATTCTTTTATAAGCTATGTTATGCGAATATTTTGTAAGTATTAGTCTAGGGCGTTCTTTACAGTAAGTGGCATTATAAATTCTGATGTGGCATTGCTACGTAAATTCCACATGTAGAACAACTAGAAATTTTGTTCCCGACCTTTCACCACTACCAAAATCGTATCCCCCTTTATTAAAATAAATAATATAATTTATTTAAAAAAAATAATTTTTTATAAATTTTTTTAAAAAATAATTCAAACATTAAGAAGAAAAAAATCATTTTTAAGGATTCTGAAAATTAAAAAAAACTAAAATTAATAAATCAATTTAAAAATTCATTTAAATATTAAAAAATATATGAAAATTAGAAATTTAAGATAAACTAGTTTTGAAACAATATTTAAATATTAAAATTGTAATGCCCCGAATTCTCCGATGAGTTTAACGGCATGAATAGTAGGCCGGGAGGGCCATATTTGTTTAATTATGTGATTAATTGATAAATGCATGTATATGTTGATTATATTATGATATGATGTGAAATGCATGCATGTGAGTCCATATCTCCTATTACAGGGGTGTGATGGTAATTTGGCCGTTAAGGGTAATTTGTGTATTTGGGTGCATAACTTGATTTGTGAATGAGATTCCATTATTATGGAGATATATTCGAGCTATTGAACATGAGACAGTTATTTTTAGTGGATTAGCGGTTTTACCATAATGGGGTCAATTTTGGGGTAATAGAATTGTTCATTTGATGATAAATTAGGAATATTTGAGATCAGGGTGAAATTTTGGAGGTTTTGACTATAATGTCTCCGGGGGTGTTTTCGGGACCCCGAGCATTAGGTTTTATTTGAGGTTACTTAAGTTTGAAGTAGCTTATTAGATAGAACATACGATAAGAAAACCTTCCGTTCTCCCATTTCAAAGTCCGTTTTACCGTTTAAGCCTTTTTGACGAAATCTTGAGTTCTAGGAGTCGGAATCAAGTGAGGATCGAGGCATAGCGATCCTAGGGAAGATTAGAAGCTTCTTAACCGAAGGATTCGACGGAAAACAACCCAATTGAAAGTAATCGAAGTTTAAGTTTTGAGTTTTTCCGAGGTTCTAAGCTTTGAATTGATTTTGTGGATTGTTGAGTTTTCGGTTCGTTTGAGCCTTGGGTTTTGAGGGTTTTGATGCATGGGGAAGCTTGGGAAATTTGTTTTGATGATTGGGGTATGTTTAGGTGTGTTTTTGGAGGCTTTGGAGTGTTAGAAACGCGTTTGGGAATGGCCCAGGGTTGGGGGCCGCGGCCCTGTTCTTGAGCGCCGCGGCCCTAGTTCGATGAAGCAGGTGTCAGGAATTTGTGCTTGCTGGGCGCTGTGGCCCTTGATGGAGGGCGCCGCAGCCCTTGCCTCAGAGAACACTGGGGGTCGCGGCCCAAGGTGCTAGGGCCGCAGCCCTTGCCCTGTTTTCGCCCCGTTTGCTCGTTTTGACCCCGGGAACCTAGTTTTAGGCCTCGGGAGTGTCCTTGCTATTTGGGTTAGTTTGGATTGATCTCTTGGAGGCTAGATATTGGTTTGAAACCCTTGATTATCATGATTATTGATGGTATCCCATATGTGTTGTGTTTAGGTGACCGCTAAAGGACTAAAAGCTAAACTGTTCTCAAGGGTCGTTCTTTTGTTCATTCTAGCTCGAATCAAAGGTAAGAGAACTGCACCCCAAGTGTGACATGCATGGATGTTCATGAGGCATGTTGATTGTGAGAATGTGGACATGGATTGAATATAGAATGCTTAGCATATGATGCTCACTTGTGCACGGTATTGACTCATTAGTCAGGTTTGGCAAAGGTGCTAGTATCAACTGTGAAGCTGTGACTTATTAGTCAGGTTCGGCAGTGGTACTGGGAACTGATCACGTTGAGCTGACTCATTATTCAGGATGGCCTTAGCATGTATTACGCAAGCCAATAAGATTTGATTTAATCGATTATCAGCATTGAATGACTCAAAGAGCATCAATGCCAAACCGACCCCGAGGGTCGATGAATGAGATAAGCGCTTGGAGGCTAGTGGCTTACTTAGCAGCCACTCTCCCATTTGAAAACAGTGACGTGCTTGTCAGTCGCTCAGTATGGTTTACCAGAACCTGTTGAAGGCTAGTGGCTTACTTAACAGCCACTCTTCCATTTGAATTAGTGACTTGCCTTTCAGTCACTCAGTGTGGTTTACCAGGACCTCATGTGATATTCACTCATTTGTTTAAAGCTTTATGCTCAGTATGGTTATAATGATAATCGTTTGATAATGTTTATAAAAGTGTTATGTTTTCTTGCTGGGCTTTGGCTCATGGGCGCTATGTGGTGCAGGTAAAGGGAAAGAAAAGCTCACCTAGCCTTGAGTGGAGAGCTGATGTGGTGTTGTGTACATATGCGGCCGCTTGACCACCACGGCCAAGGAGTTCTCAGAGGAACTAGGGGGTTTACCCTATTTTTTCCGCTTAGGTCGGCGGGATTGTAACTTTACAACTATAGTGACCTTTTTGTACTGAGAACCACTTGTAAATGTTTTGTTTAGCTCTGCAGAGCAGTTTGTAATAAAATCTTCATTTCCTTTATATTGGTTTTATAACTTAGCCTGTTAATCACACCTAGAGCACGTTTTTGACCAAAGGACTCAGGCAATGAGTCCACCGTTCACCGTAACTGTTCTGGGGTAGCCATGGCGTTACAAAAATTAAACCTTAAAATAAAATTAAATAAAACCTTTTAAACTTTGTTGTACCCTAAAAATACAAGCTCAATTTTCTTGCTTGGGGTATAGCTGGAAAGTAATGAATATAAAGGTTGCAAGACTTTGGAGATGTTTCGTTAACTCCAAACCAAATAGCTTGAGGTCGTGTCACTAAGTCTGGGACAACCTAAGATCATTCAGATCGTTTGAAATGCTGATGACAGAGATCGAAGTATCCAATGTCCAATGTCTAGAGCGTCCTCGTCAGGCTCGAGCATTATCTAAGTCAAGTCATCCTTCTCTAGTCATATCTAGTTCTAGAATGGCATCTAGCTCGAGATGGTTAAAAAATGTGCATATGGAAGAATCCCTATAGACTTGGATGTTAAATATGCGCAATAAATGCACGTGATCGTTATATATATATTTATTGATCGATGTAAATGGCAATAGGCTTAATTAGGGTAATTACGTATCCATTTATTTGGGAAGTTACCCAATTTTGTATGTTACCATTTATGGTACGGTTACCCAATATTGTCCATCACAACTCTGTTGAAATTGTCATAAACAATCTCTTCAAGAGTTCCTAAGCAAGAATAAGACTCACTCGTGGACTAGGTGGATTTTAACCACAGAACCACGTTAAAATCTTGTGAGTTTACATATACATTTATTAACAAGCTTAATCTCTCTATCGGGTTTCTTAATCCCGTGTTGGTGAAAACCCGCGTCAACAAACATAAAATCTAATTTAAATATTAAAATCAAATACCTAAACCCTTTTCTCTCTCATCTCCATGTA